>NW_010336394.1:0-46329 GCF_000700745.2 Antrostomus carolinensis | reverse complement strand
CCTGCAGGGCCGCCTGCCCCGCGCCCCCCCCGCCGGGCTCCAGGCTGGGGAGCAGCGTAGTTAGAGGACACAGAGGGGCACAGAAAAGCAACCAGCCAAGGTCTGAAGGCGGCGGACGCTACTCCAGACGTGCCTTACAACGCGCCGTGGGCCCCGGCTGACCCGGCCTCCGCTTCCCCGCTCTGAGGTACCCCTCACTGCTTCCCCCCCCCAGTTTTGTAACAACCCGATTTACAGACAGGAGGGTAGGACACACCGTGGTGCCCCGAGGGACCCAGCAAGGGATGACATGCCACATTCACAGCTTCTGTACCCACAGATCCATCCTCCCGGTTGCTGCTTCTAAAGAGACACCACATCGGGAGTGGGAAAAAGAAAATGTTTTATTGATCTAATGACCTAAGTTGCTTGAAAGCCTTCTGAATAATAAATATTTTTCATTTAAAACCTTCACCGCATGCCGTTTTCCTTTATTGTGTTATATTATTAATATACCCATGAGACTATAATACAAACTATGAATCTACTTCTGACAAAAACATGCTGAAAACTTTTTGGTCAAGGAACTGACTTTCATTGAAAGCCAAAGATTAAATCACTTTCTCTCGTATAAAGAGCATAGGTTAGCAGTCAGAACTTGGGACTAGTATTTGTCCAAGGTCAGTAATGGTTTACAATAAGCCAGTGTGACCTCTGTAGAAAGAGTCGTTACCTTGGCACCAACACCCTACTTTAACATTAACATCTCTCTTGACTTCGACACTGAACAGTGAGGGTGCCGGTGGCTGCGCAGCCAACTCATCCCATGACCTTATATAAAATGTTTTTCTTCTCCCTGCTTCAGCTTCCCCATATAAAACCAAGAACAGTAATTCCTCACCCACCCCAAACCCGAGGAGCGCTCTCTGGGGGGGGCACAGCCACGCTGCTGGACGCACGTGCATCCCCCCGGGAGCACGCCAGACACAGCTGCTGGGGAAAGCATTTCCCTAAGCATGGTTCTAAGGGTCTTCTCTGCCACAGTGAGTGCTAACAGCTGTAGGAAACAGCACAGGGGCCAGGCTCCCCACAACCCCCTCTGCCCCCTTCTCTCTTTTTTTGTCCTCCACTGAAAATATGGAGAAAATGCAAATATTTTATATCAGACACTTTCATACTAGGCTCAAGCCTGCTAAAAAATACCTCAACTGCTATGTAGAAACTGGGAAAGCAAAAGAGAGAGACCAAAATGATAATAAGTCCAGAGTTTGGTGTGAACAGAAGAGAATACACTGCGAAGTAGGGCAGGGACTGCCAGAGACATTATTAATAGGTTTTACCCTTGAGCTCTGGCAGCTACTTGTTCTATACACAGAGGAAAAGGATTAATCAAGCCTTGCACGTAAAGGTTCTTTCTATGGTGTGCCAAAATATTTAAAGCAGTATATACAAAGTGTAAGCCTTATTATTATACACATTCAATGCAATCATCTTATGCTACAGTTAAGGCCAGGATGACAATAAAGTAGATTATTGTGCACTATAACCAATTCAATTCTAACACAACGGGACGTGGCTTAGTCACTTGGTTCAGATCTGGTATTTAAGCTTATTTTTCTTATGCTGGGCTAAACTGTGATTTAAGAGATTTAATCAAGCTTTGGGAAATGCTTTCTTTGCTAAAGAGGGAGAAAGAACTGAAAAGTCTGCACCTGGCAACCCTAATAATTTCCAATTTTCAGGTCATTTTGCTTCCTGCTTCATGGAAATTCACCTTAGTAAATAATTGTTCCCTAAAATTGCCAGGGCTGAAAGGATGAAAACACAAAGAGGAATAAGTTTTAAGCAAACAACTGAAGTTGGAAGATTGTACAGAGGCTACTGAAGAACAGCAGCTCCTGCTGATCCCCTCCTATGCCAGTTCCCAAAGGGCTAAGCAGGAGACATATGATATATTTTCTTAAATCAAATAATTACAGTAAATGCATGGGAAACAGTGAAACTGAACACTAGGTCAAAGTGGTAGGTCACTAGCAATATATAGCTAAAACACAGCAAGGCTGCCACAGTTTCTTCATGTCACTGGCCTAGGCTCAAAGGCAAAGAGAGCAGGACCGGCAGCATGACTGGCTGATCGCAGCCGCGCTCAATAAGGTTCCAAAGAGGTTCTGTGCCTCCCAGGTGAGGTGGGTTTTACCAGCGGCTAGAATTTAAAATCTATGATCTGCAAAATTTTGGGATTTAAGGTAAACACATACCTTTGGACTATTAAAGCACATAGGCAAAAAAGAAATCCGCTCCCCTCTCCTGACCTTACATCTCAAGTAAAAGCAGAAGCGGAAAAAACAAAGTGGAAATATAAGCATTATAAGCATTTCTGGTTTATTTTACAGGGCCTAGAAGCAGGATAAATTGAAGTTGTGACACATCCCTTTGGATTTCCCATTGTGAGCAGCCTTCCAGATACCTCATGAAAACCACCTACTTCTGCACCATCAGTTTATTAAAATTAAAAATCGCTTTTTAAACCTGTTACTGTGCATAGGCCATACCTGATCACTTGCTTCCCTTTGATAGGATCTTTGCCTGACAAGCAGATGGGCTGTTATGACAAAGTGTGCGTTTGTCTGTCTTTAGAAGATAACTGCATTCAAAACAGTTAAATTTCATGGGACTGGAAAACAACCTGACAAGAGTCTGAAAGCAGGTCGTGAGGGTTAAAAGGAAGAACAGGGGGAGAGAATAGAGGAAAGAAAAGAGCAATATATATTGTGGGTTAGGCAAAGCAGCATCTAGCTTCTCCCAACACTTACAGTCAAGAAATCAAGAAGATACAAGCTTTGAATCCAAAGATAGGAAAAATTCAAGTGTTATGGTTTAAATTACCAAACCTACCCAAATCCAGCCCATGTAGGATGTCCTCTGCAGTAAATCTGGCAATGCACATTTCCTTCATCTACAGTAAGTGAATTATACTTGGCTCCTGTTCCTCAAGGGTCTGTAGCTTCCTCAGCTGGTGCTCTGACCTGTGTTTCCTTTTGATTTCCCCCTGGAACCTACTGCTTCTGCCTCACTTTTGATTCATGATAAGGTTTTACAGTCAGACCTATTCACATCTCAGCTCCACTGAAACCTGGACACTTTAGCGCTTGGCAACACAGTAACCACACTTCATCCCGACAAGACCTCAGCAACTCTAAGTGTCAAGTATTTAATCAATTAACGAAAACAGCTTTATCTCAGGCACAAATTAAAGTAGGCACAGAACTTGGCCACTACAGAGGGAGCCTGGCTGGGACAGCCAGGACACAGGCTGCTCCACATCTTGGCAATGTTGAATGGGTGCATGGAAGAAAAAACACATTTTAGGGGAAACTATGCTAAAGGTATCAGCAGTCAGACTTGATGAATCCTGCTTCCCTACAGAAAAACAGAGGGGTCTCCTGACTTGGCTACACTGAAGTCATGACTCAGCCTGCGTGTTCAGACACATGCTGGCCTGGATTTAGGGCATCAACCTTGAGCCATGAGATTTCAGGACACAGAGCTGTCAGGGCTTGGGGCAACATCATCATTAGAGTACAGCCCAATTCGGCAGTGAAGAAATACCCCAAGTGATAGGAACATCACACAAGAAATATAGAGATACTTGCATTCTTTTCTAGTTTAAAAGAATCTATATTATTTAATTTATCAGCTAATACTTTGACAGTATGAAATAAGAACTTCATTAAAACAAAGCCTTAAAATTAGAAAATGTAGCATTCTTTGTGCAGAGTGACAGCAGAATTTAAAACCAAAGGAGAACTGAAGTCAGACTGAAGCCACTTGCAGATATCTCTCATCTTTTCAACCCAGAAGACATTTATGATTAATTCTTTTAATAGCTAACAGTCATTTTACAAGACACTGCCAGAAATATCAGATGATGATGAATGTAAGTATCAGGAAAAAAAAAAAAAAAAAAAAGGAAAAAAGACAAGACACAGAAAAATCTATCGTTACCACAAGAAGAGCTTAACATCCACCCAAAGTCCAAATTTGCATTTTTTTAACAAGTAATTACAGTGGTTACAACCACACTGGATTAGTTTCTGGTTAGACCAGATTACTCACGATTTAAAATTTCCAGATTTGTTAATAGCTATAACAGAAGTTGATGCTTCATATTACTATAAGAAACTGAGCTCACCCCTAAAAGGCTTTCAGGAGGATGTGAAAGTTGAAGTACTACAGCATGAAGCCCAACTGAACAAAAACATACACTGCGCTGAGGACAGAGGTGGGTTTCCAAAAATCTTTCTCATCTTTCATCCATTACTAGGACCTGAATAATAGCTTAAGATTGGGCTGGAGGAATTTCACTCCTTTTGAACAGTGGTAATATGGCAATTAGAATATTGCACAGAGGACAGAAGAAAATCTTAGTGAATTCAATGCGGTGAGGTGGTACATTGAGCGGAAGGTTAACTTCCTTCCCTGGGATGGTCACTGCTGACAGAAGCTTCATGCAAACCAGAGTGCTGCTCCACACAGCCCAGCATGTGCTAACTCACCTTAAACAGCAGGTGGGAGCTGCCTTATAATAAGTAGGAGACAGTCACTGTTCATTTAAAAAAAACAAAAACAAAACAAAACAAAAAACATATTATTGAAGGAAAAGCTGCCTGGACAGCTAATGAGACACAGCTCACACTGCTCATCTATGTACTATGTTAAATACTTTTTTTTTTTTTTTTAAGCTGCAGTTACAAAGTCCAGTTTTTGGCCAAAATAGCAAGTATTTTATTGCTGTGATAAAGAGACATCAGCACACTACTTGTCTGGAGACAGTGTGGCTTCAGCAAGGAAATAGGAGAAACATCATTAATCTAGATGTAAGTGGTCCCTAATAGTGAAAGCAGTAGTAGAGAACCATTTGCACCACTGAACACAAGCTGGCATTGAAAAGCAAGAGAGAAGACAGCAACTGAAGCCTCTGTTGCTTATGCCACCCAGGGTAGCGAGTTAAAGCTCACAGCCTAGAAGCAATAAACTGTCCGTGGCAAGTAACAGAGTTGAGACATCCCCATAATTTGATTTTAGAACAGCTCCCTGTACAAAGACCAGAATGGCAACAAATCCAATCCTTCTCCTTTACAAGGCTAAACCCATGGTAGGACAATTTGCTCATCTTGAAACACTTAGCTTAACAGAAAGAAAAAGAAAACGGGTCATGGATGACCTGAAGATTATCATTTACAGTTTTACGGGAACCCCAAATACTATTAAAACAAAACAACTTCTATTCCTTCTTGCTTGGAAGAGACTGGGACTATTCCGTCTGTGGTTGTGGACTGTTTCAGTAGTATCCAACTGCATAAACGAAACTAGTGTCAAAATTAAGTTTTAAATGGCTTGAGGTTTATAGGAATTAAAGAAGGAAAAATTAAATTTGAAACTCTGCTTGTTTACTAGGACTAATTAAATATGCCAGATTTCTGGGCAAGCTTCCTAGCCTGTGGCTACTACGTTACTGGCTTGTAAAACAGTCAACAAGTACATGAGTACAAAGCACAAATACAATAACAGAGATTTCGTGTACAGTCCTGCCCTTAGTTTATAAGGGAAAAATGTGTTAGAAACAATCTGTAACTATAAAGACCTGTGCTAAACCTCTGGACTATATTAGTATTATAAAAAAGGGCCAAGTCTACAATGGTTGCTTTTGCGGAGAACAGTTAAAAAACAAATCACAGAGAGGTAAGAAGCAATAAGCCAATCAAAATGAACAGGAAGCCTTAAAAGACTAGTTTACTTCTAAAAATCCCAGGCTTCTGGGCTCTGCTCTCAAAATAATTTGCTATTAAAAATAAAAGGGAGTTTGCACTTGAACAGAAGAAGTGGGTCTGATTACTCACATCAAGGAAGCTGTGCTCCTCACAAATAGTAGAGTTTATGATTACACTGGGATTCACTAGAAAACAGGTTTATTCTGAAGATCTGGAATTTCACATTTAATGGGAGCAAGGGCCACATCCATAATCATACAGTCCATTTAGACTCTAAACTCTTCAGACAGGTACTATCTTTGCATTCTGCATTTTAAAGGAACCAGCACAATGAGCTCATAGTTTATGAGAAAGCTACAAACCAAGCAAGAAAGAGCAAACTAAAGTCAACCTCAGAAAACTGGAGCCTCCACAGACTGCTCATCTCAGCACGCAGCTGAAATGAAACAGAGTAAAATGCAGTGGTGCCTGCGTCATCCCCAGGTAGAGAGCGGGAGAAGGAGGGACAGGAAGATCCCACGGCCTAAATGCTGTTCTTCGCTGTTCTTCTTTCAGGAAAAGCTCCCAATTTGCTTTCCGTGGCTGAAGCAGCCATTTCTACAAAAGCAACAAACAACTCTTAATGAAGAAACACTTGAGCACAATTTGCTGCCTTGACAGCTTTAACAGGAACAGCCTTTCACAGCAACTCAAATTAATGTGTGTTCCCACTGTACAGTAGCATTGCTCAGCTTTAAGGAAACCAGGAATTATGCGTCAATAAAAATTCAACCACGTAAATATTCTGCTATAAAAAGAGGCATAAACATAGAACTCTCCAACTTCCAGAATCACGTACATGAGGCAAAGGAAAACAATATAAAAATAACTAGTTTTTTGTTTACATCTCAGATTTACAAGAGCTATTCCAGAAACTAAATTCTTACACAGAGGCATTGATTTAATTAGCCTGCATAGCACACTTTATTTGTATTCAGACCTCTGACGTACATTCATAAAAAAGAAACAAATACACAATGGATACACACAAAATCATTTCACAAACTTTTTCTACGCCCAAGTGCAGGTAAGAATTCTCAAACAGACTCTTCCTCTGGGAAGAGTCTTATAAGGGAAAGTCTTATGGGCTCTTCCTCACATGCAAATGATCCTTTTTTAATATATACAAACTATGTATGTTTTCAATTAAAAACATGACTGGATCAATTGGATCATATATTCTTGCAAACCAGCCAAAAAATGAATACAAACTGAAGCCCTAAAGGAATTTCTGGAAGTACAAATCATATGGCACAACAGTTCTACTTCTGGCAAGGAGAATCACCTCTCCTTTCAAAACAAAGCTAGAAGAGACAGCAGTGCATAAAAACATGCTGCCATTCAGCAATGAAATAACTACATTAACGAAGAGTACTCAGAAATCATAAGAAAATGTAACTGGTGAAAATCTCAGTTTAGCAAGTAGGGACAAAATGAGCAAGTAACATCAAAAAGTAAGAAATAAGTGCTCTGTTAACTGTTAATCTACATTTTGGATCTTCCTATTCAACTGAATGACAATATTAGTGACTCAGAAATGTGAACACTGGATTCTTTTCAGGACACAAGCAATGGCAGTGAGGGGGACATTTTTGCTGAAGGTAACAAACAGGACTACTAAAGAATAGGTTCTCATAGACTTTTTTTGCACTGTATTTTGATCCACATTAGTACAGACTTTGTCTGCTTTTCCTTCCTCATGTTAGATTTAAGAGCCAAAAAATCCCAGAATTTTGGGAATAAATATTTAACTGTGAGTGTAAATAAGAAGATATTATATACTTTTAGAGACAATGTATAAGTTCTAGTCAGTGTCTACCTGCAAGGAATGCTTCCGAGGCTCATCAATTTTTCTCTTCCTTATAACTTCACCTTATTCTCCACGCTCATGCTCTACCCAGCCCGCAGCAAGCAAGGATCTACAATTTTGACCAGTAGACTTACACTTAAAAATCAGATCAGCCTTTGCAAAGATACAGTCCCAAGATCTTTCACTTGTGTACACTGCAATTGTCCTTGACTCTCCCACGTGCATAGCACACAATTGGTTGTGGCCTCAAATCACAGTATCCTAAGATACCCAAGACTCTGGATACTTCCACTAAGACTTTAATTAACACTTATGGCCAGTTTTCATATTGTCATTGTAGGAGAAGCCAAAATCAGCAGTAGATATGCAGGCCTATGGCAGGTAAAAGACCGAAGCCTTCCAGAAGTCCTGAATGGAACCTGTGAGTCACCTCCACTGTGGACACATTTTCATTTAGGAAAATGAAGAAATCAAAGGACAGAAAGTTTTTTTTTTCAAAGCAATTACTGTGCTGCAGCCTGCTATAAGTTTTCTGTCACTCAAAGCCTCATGCTCAGCACTACACACCTTTCTCAGAGATGCACAAGTTCATATCCTTGCATCTACTGCCTTCAAGATGGTGAATCAATCAGTTACAACTTCAAGACACAGAAATAAAGGTACAGGTAACATTACATACTTCTTTGCAGCAGGTTACTCAGCTCTGGTGTTTGGCATTTCTGCTGTTGATGGCATTCTTGACTTACACGTTCATTAAATTTTCATTTATGCATATGACCTTTATGAGGCCACTATTTAGCAGGGCAGTATCACATTGTTTTATTAACATAACCTATCATTCAGAAAACATTAACTCTTTATAGATAAAACTGTCATTAAAAAAGTGAACAAGCAGATCACACACAGCAGCTCAAATCAACTCAGAAGATGTTTTACAGCAGATCACTTGTAAAAAAATAGTTGTCATGCTTTTAAAATGTTTAGGAGAAATGAAAGCAGTTAGCCTTTGGAGGGATCACCTTCTAAAGGGAATTACTTTTCTACTGTGAAAAGTAAGCTATTTGAAGAACTCTAGAAGATTAAGTCTTGTTTGATGTATTTTGGTGGAATCTGAAAGTGCTGACCAAAACTGTACATAGGGGTAACAAAACCACAATTCTTATGTCAGAATTTAAAAGCTGCCATCAGGTGGTCAAACTGGAAGCAGAGAGCAGCCAACAAATGAAGGATTAAGGACACATAAACATTGCTTTTTGTCCTTTATCCAGAGTAATATGGACCTGAGAAAGCCCAGCCCATAGTACTGTTTCTGCATCAGAACTGGCTCCTACAGAGTCCTTCTGGTATGTCCATGGTGGGCCCTGAGCCCCCGCAGCTCGGGAGCTGCTCTGCCTGCCCGGCTCAGCCTGGCCTGGGCAGCAGCCCAGCCGCTGGCACATCAGCTCGGGGCACTGCTACGCGCTGTGCCCGACTCCAGCCAGCACTTGAGGAAACAGTTCATGCACATGCAGCAAACTGGCTCTGTACAAATTTGATCGTGTATACTCAGGAGCAGTGGCTTGTTAATGCAAAAGAAAACGTATTTCATTTTTCACTGTATGTCCAGAGCTTTTGTATGAAAAACTGGAGAATAAGTACACTGAAAGGAAATTAGACAGTGGAGCGTTAAGAACAGCAATGAACAACACCACAACACACAATAAGCTATACAATGATACATTTAAACATTACTGCATCTACCATGCAGAAATGCAAGTGCTGAAACTGAAAATCTAGGTTTAAACATGATCTTCAGCTCATGCTGTACACAGTGTTACATCAGCTGCTTCCTGCATGTCATTTTAACAAGTACTATTCTGATTCTAAATGTAGGGAAGCCAACAGTTAACACCCTGTGCTCACAGCAGCATTTTACATTTACAGTACTGACATAAACATTCATGAGTTATGTCCCTATGAGACAGAAAAGTAATACTGCATTCATTTTAAAAAGCAAAGAAAGTATGAGGCACAAACATTAAGTGGTCTTCTCAAGGCCACAAAGTAGAGAAGTGAGATCTCTTTCTCTATTAATTGCAAGGCATTCTTAATGCAAATAAGGTGATAGCACATCAATTCACACGTTAACTTTACCCTTTCTGGCACCAGATCATCTGTAAAACAAGAGAATATTTCCTCTGTAAACACAAAGGTTGCTTATTTTAATGGTTCTCTACAAAAATCAAACAGATTAACATTTTCTTTTTCTCCAAAGACAATAGATTACTGAGAAGTAAGACAACTTTTCTACAAACCCTTTAAGTCAACAATTGTCCAGGACATGACAAGTGATTTTTTTGCCCCAGGGACAAAGTTTTCCCTGTCATATATGAAAATCTGGAATCTATATAACATCCCTAGTATCACAACCCCTTCTTTTCAGTTGACAAACATCAAGGGGCATAACAAAAAAAAATGCTGAAGTCTACTTTTTTCAGGTTGCTTCCTTCATATAACAACATAAATCAGAAACCACCCAGAATCCTGTGTTCTAGAGGTACACTATTATGGGGGTACACCTACAACAAACACATGCAAGAGACATATTCCTTAAATCTGAAATACATACTACTTTCACAAAGGGTAAGATATAGAACAACATACCAGCAAGCACTAATTTGTCTCACTGATCTATCCTCTCAATAGCCAGAGGCTACTTTGACTACACTGACTTAACAAAGGAATCTAAATTGTATAAATCAACGTCTCAATTAACATTTTGTTTAGGAAGAGTTATGGAAGAGAAACAGAATGTAATCATTTGCTAGCACAGTGGCTCCAGAGGTCTGGGAGGGAGTGCAAGAAGAATGGAGTTGAATGTGGGAAGGGTCCATTATTCTTTCAATAGAGTCTGGTGCTGCAAAATATGTGCTTGTGTACTTTCCTACTTGAAAAGCTTAAGTCTTCAGTAGCTCCTTGGTCTGGGAAAATGGCAGGCGCCCAAATGCTAACCCAGGGATCTAGGAAGGAGATCTACCTGAAGAACAATATTTTTCAAGTGGCCTTAGAAGTGAAAAATGGCCATAAAGAGGAGTCTCATTCCCAAGGGATTTTATTCCTTCTGTCTGGCTGCTGTTTGTCAGGTGCCATTCACCGCACACATCCCCAGCACATGCTAATGCAAGAATGGAGAAAGGGCCTCTCTGAAAATAATCACACTTGCTGAAAGACCTGCCCTGCATAAATATCTCTAACAACAGTGCAAACAGAAATCAGCCTTCTTGCCTGATACTTCAGTTCAAATTTATGGCACCGCCGGCTGTGATGCTGTTATTGTTAATCTACCTGGCTAAGGCTCAAAGTCACAGAAGTGGGAATTTCAGAGGTATTTTCAGAAATGCTGAAGCTTATCCAAGGGGAAAAAAAAAAAAGGACAAAAAAAACCCCCCAACCTAGTTCTACAAATGCTGTACAACAAGCATTGTTAACAACAATGTATATTACACATATATTAATATATGTATGAAAACAAGTACCATAGAGATAGGACAGAGAAGCTAGGGATTCACGTGGCCTCTGAAATTACATTTAATGCTACACTTTCGGAATAATAAAGCAAAGGGGAAAAAAATAAAATCAAAGTGAATACTGAAAAACAGTCTCTTGTGCTCTTGCAAATATCACTAGCTGATAGAGGACTTATGTGCAGAAAACCTAGAAGCTGAGCTTTAATCTGAGTTTTCCTTGCTTTCTTACTAAGTTTAATTAAAGTCTACCAGCCAAATTTTTTCCTGTCTGAAGGCGCTTTTTAAAATTTCTGTATTGACTGACCCAGATTTTTCAAAATCTTGAGTTTCCACTAACCTGAGTTATGAATACCTCCCCTTTACATGTTTTTTTTTAAAGGTTAAAGTATTTCAGGATTCTAGACCCAAGTAATACCAACAGCTACTGTCAGCCAATATGCAAGTACATGTAAGTTATACTTAGAATGAGTAATTGTGCAAGATACAGCATTCTGCATTGCCAGTTCACATATCAAGGTCTAATAGCCATCTCTTAATTTCTAACAGAGTATTTCATATTTGGTGACTGGGGAAGGAAAGAGTCCTGTAAGAAATCTCCAGGACAAGTGGATAAGAAGTTTTACTATGTGTAAAAGGAATTTCTATCTAATCTTCTCTAGCTGGGGAAATGGTGCAATAAATTTGATGAAGAAAGGAAGGATTAAAAGCCAGTGAAAATTAGGATTTCTCAAAGCAGATATATACAGGTCATGCTGCCCTTAGGAATAGATCTCTGCTATTTACTCGATCTACTGGAAGAACTCCCAGGGTGCATGTCTTAGCAAGAGAAAGGAAAGTTTGCTATGCTCTTCATTTCCTGTGTAATTCCAGAAACTGCCAGCACAATGCTGTTTGGGAAGAACCACACAACGGCTATTCAAGAGGGAATTCAGCATTGTGTTCTGAATGAATGGAAACATTTTGAAAGATATATATTTGCTGCGAGGAAAGCAGAATGTGAACCCTGTAAGGATAGTGGGCACACATATACCTTCAACCAGCTAATTGTACGTTCTGACTCTTTCCATTACGACTTTCACAGTATTCTTAGCAGTGCTAAATATCACAGTAAATCACCCAGGTTAGAGTTCACAGTAGCCATGGAGTAAGTGTAATAAACTGGCACTCAAAATATTATGCAACTACAGTTCAACTGATACCAAGTGCAGCTAATTTTAATGGAGAGGCTATCGCTTTTATGTATCCCTGCAAGTTAGCAATTTGGTATCTTAATGATCAGGATGAAGGAAAGGGTCTTCGAAGTCTGGCTTTCTTAGAATAAACTAGACTAACGGTTCCTTGCAGAAATCCCATGAGTATTTCCCTTCAGCCCACTACAAAAATCTTCTGCTAAGCATGACAATTATAAGGATTTTAAAAAGTAAAAATTAAAAAAAAAAAATAAAAAAAATCAGTAATGCAGAACAGTAAGGGAACCACAAGCTTTGGCTGGGCTTGGGAGCCAGGACCTCATCCCCAAGAAAAATCAGACCTTTTAACTGAAGAGGAACAGTCACATGCCTCATTTCACCCTTACTTTGCCTTAAACTAGGCTGTGTCCCCCCCGCCATATTCCACATTGGCTGATAAATTCCCCAACGGCGGGTGTTAACTAACTCTGCATTCCAGTCTGCTCTGCGTCATGGAGTTCCACATCCCACTGATGAGGAACACATGGCAGACATGTGGTAGGGAAGAGCCTGACAGTGCTCACACAAGCAGGGATAACTCCTCTGACCTTTGGCTTTTTTTTCTCTGTACCATCCCAACCACACAATAAGGAGTCTGTGCCCTCATGTCGCATACTGGTCATTCTGAGATCACTGGACACAAGCTGAAACCCTAAGATTTCAACAGGTAGATATACTGAATACACACTGTGGCTGAAAACAAACACTAAAAGCAAATAAGTGATCATTCTGTATCTAGCCCCTAACCAGACCATTCAGAAGAACTTTTAGATCATACAGGTTATATCTGAATTAATTGGGTTAAACATGTCACAAAAACAACTGCTGATGGCTACATTTCCCATCAACTCTGCAAACTAAACTAACAGCGTTGCTAAAAACTACACAGTGGCAACTGTATTAAAATATCAAGACATCTCTTTCTAAAATGAACAGAGCATTTGTCATCTTCTCAAGACACGAGCCTGGCTTAGAGTAACAATGAGATTCAACTTCAGTGTTGCCCAACCTGATGACTCATCCAGAGCACTGCATTTACCAAGTCACATGGACTCAGAGTGTCCAAGCAATACAGTCAGCTCTTCCTCCTTTGAAACCTCTGAAAAGTAAAACCGAATCATGAGCTAAGTGCTGGTCTGAGACCGCAGCAGACAGACAGACAGGCAAATGACTAATGACGATTCGCGCAGCATACATTTACTGACGATTAGAAACCAAATGCTGAGCCTCACGCTCTCTGCTTTTAGTCTCATGAATACTATAGTGCTGGCAAGAATCTCACAGTAAAATTAAATCCATTGCCAGTAAGTCTACAGCTACCTTCAATACAAGTCCTTGCTAATTTTCCCGTGTAAGATTCTAACATTCATGACCTCTTACCTGTACAAGCTGTCAAGACATGACATGACATGACCTTTCTTTTACAAACAGGACCTGGATATGTTGTACATTCCTTTCAACCCCCTCGCAATGAATGAATAAAATAACATGGCAGCAGCAAAACACAATAAAATCCTATGGAAGCAACAGTATTAAAATCAGTAATAGCAGTATGTTCTTTAAAATATAAAGTCAACATCTCACAAATTGCTTTGATAGTATGTTCACATTTATTGTAAAAGCATAACATAAAAAAAGGACCAAATTAAAATGTTTCCTTATGTTTGGCTACATCCATTCTAGAAACAATAAATAATTTAAAAAATACTCCGTTTCTGAAGTTGAAAGCTACACTCATCCTCAATATATTTACAGAAAAAGCAGAGCAAGTTGAGCAAAGTTTAAATGCATAATAAAAAAGGGCAAACCTTCTGAATAAAACTTGTAGTTACAGCAGCTACTCTTAGTGAACTGAGAAACTTCTAAACAGGCAAGCAATAGCTCCAAGGGCATCTTGAGACCATCTCCTCCCAACTCACAGGCTAATATCTTTTTCTGAAACATTCAGCAAAATTCTCTTTTGTAAAGAAATATGATTAAAGCTACACCAACATTTTTAAAGTGTGGTTATAGTCTGAGAAGTTAGTGTGTAAAAATCACACCCTCTTATTCAATAGACCTAGTTCCCCTGCTTTGATTCAGAGTCAGATCCACTTGCTTTACTGGCTAAAATAACTTTTTACAACTTTCTAAATTCCTACTAGCACTGTGAAACCAATTCAGTTCTGGGAAGGGGAACCAGATTCTTTTCTGGCTTGTGCATCTGCAAAAAGATTATTACCTAAATCAACACATACAATTTCCATTTTTGTGATGGAGGAGCCAAAAAGAACCTGACTTATTTTCTGGATGCTAATCAGAAAAGAGCAGATTTTTCTTTATGAAAAGAGGAGATCTGGAATCACTGCAAGAGCAGATCCACGCTAATAGGAAAGATATGAAGATCACCCTTTAAAAGCTACATTTTAGAAAAGAAAATAAATATCCAACATCTTTCCATGGCATTTCTCAAACTATCATCTGAATGCAAAGGAAACTTAGTAACAAACGTTTGCTAATAGTGAAAACTCTATTAATCCTGCAGACAGCTGAGCCCAGCAAAGAGTTTCTGCTCCCTGGTCTGCCCTGAGTTGCTCCTCAAGATTTCCCTGCAGTGTTGGGTTATTGCATCCCTCCCTTCCTTACCAGTAGCACTGCTTGTGGGGACCACTCCCTAATGCACAAAGTAAAAGTACCAAGTTATCAAAGTCCTACTGTTTAATCTATTAAAAGTCACACAACTAATCTATTAAGTCATGCAACTAATCCATTAAAAGTCACGCAACTCATTTTGACACACGTGGGTTAAGAAGCACTTGACTGTACATCCAGCTGGGGGCAAGCTGGAGGTGGTAGCCCCCTTCACCAGCACAGCCAGATCTGGAAGAGGACATTTGCCCATAACCTAGTTTAGGATGCTTTACACAGTGGAGCATCTGCCCATACCTGTGTCATTCCCAGGCTCTCTCATTAAAAAAAAAACAAAAAACAAAAAACAACAAAACAAAAACCCAACAAAACCAACCAACCAAAAAGAACCCCACCACAGGAGTGGCAGAGCATTCAGAGATGCCAGTTACCCAAGGAGGGCAGTTTCACAGAACAGAAACACTAAGGAAGCTGCAGTGTGTTTATATATGATCCACTTATTTAAAACAAATTATCAGCAGAAAGAAAGGCAATATCCCAAGGCAACAGAAAGGAAATCAAGTGTATCAAAGCTATTCCTAAACTCCCATTACCTACACACTTGGCAACACTAACTTTTAAAATTATACTACACCATTCATTTTTACTCTCACGATGCAAGGGGGAAAGGAAGAAAAACTCCCCCATCTCACCCCCCTCTTTTTATTAAAATATCTTAAAAACAGATCTGTATTGTTACTTCAAGGTTCCTAATGTTAGTACTGTATACATTTATAGATGAGGTATTCCTTTCTGTCTGAAGCACATGAGGTAATAAGTAGCTGGAATTGTCATGGTGATTTATTAACATATTCTCTAGGAGAAGCCCTGCACCTGCGTCTGTGCAGACAGAACACCCACGAAGGCTGAACTCACCCTTACACAGCCCACAAGATCTTAAAAGGAAATGCTCCAAATTTAGACCTGCTCCAACAGGTGTCTTTTACTGTCTCACTTTGCATGACCATAAATATCAGAGGTAGAGCAAAAAGCTCCCCATCCATTGTAATTGTGCTTTGAAAACAAATACCTTTGCCCCCTCCGAAAGCAAAGGCGGCAGCTATGGAATTCTCATCATTTCCTCACTCCTTCATCCTGCCAAGACCCAAGTCAGAGAGATGTCACCAGCAAAACCAGGCTCCAGGGATGAGCATACAACTTTATTTTTTTTTTCCCTTCAAAGGGCCCTAAGCTGGCTCGGAAACTTCCCCAAACTATATTTCTTTCATTCTAGTATCTCATCTTGCAGCTATTTGCCAAAGTGAATGACATGCACAGGCTGTTCATGGCTTTTTATAAGCTCTCATTACCCAAACAGGGAACCATTTCCTTGAAAATGCTTTCCCCAGCAGCATCAGCCTCTCTAGGCACCACCAATAAAGTTGTCTCCTAGCCCATCCTGATGCACTCCAAAACATGCCTGGATGGGTGTATTTGATACTATTTTGCACTTGTTTACTGGAGGGAGGACGATACCTGTGAGGATTGTCATCTGGGTGATTAACAGCACAGGGGCAAAAAAATAGAAAAATTAAAAAGGACAGCTTTAACAGTTGAATGGAAAGCTTTGCCAGATTTGCTCCAGCAAGCAGAGGAACAAAATCCAGACTCTTTTCTGTGGTGTAACAAGGAGAGGCATTCTCAAAACCAAAATGGCTATCCACAACTCAGAAAACCACAAAACAAATCGAAACGACAAATCTGGAAAAGAAATCCTAACCAAACTGAGAAAGAGAATAACAGGTCACACCACGAACTTAGAAATCCTATAAAAATGTTTCATTCTGTAACACTTTCGTTATTACAAAACGCCTGAGTCGAGAGCAAATAAATATTTAATACTCGACAGGTACTCAGGAGAATGTGTGTTTTTCCCCGTCCCTCCTCACCAGCTGCTCTTTTATGGCAGGAAAGTGAAGAGCGTGAAATCCAATGATAGGAAGAAGGCAAAGGTCAGGAAAAAGGTTTTTCTTCAAGGATTTAAATTAGCATTCTACAGCTTTGGATGTTTTGCCAACACAACTTCCCTCCTGTGAGAAGGGGAAGCCAAAGGTCCTTTGAACCATTTCTGTATGGGATCTAGATTTTTACCAGTAACGAGATTCCTAGCTATAAAGAAAAGTTCATCTTCCCTCTTCCCAATCCCCTCACCATTCCCTCCCTGTTCCTCCTTCCACTCCACTCCTTAAAAAGGGAGGGGAAAAAAAAAGAAAACAGAAAAAGAATAGGATCTGAAGAGCAAAACAAGCACTGAAGGAGTTCTAGAGTTCATGTAACAAGACCACCATAGCCCTTCAAAGGGACCATTAAAAGCAAAACAAACAAAAGCAACACCCTCAAGATGTCTATTGTATTTCACAGAGGAATGAATGAGTGTACTGGAAATTCTCCCATGTTGCCACAAAGTCTGTTATTTCATCAAAACAAAGTCCAGAGATCAAGAAACGGCCAACATGGTAGCTGAAATTCAGTCACTTCAAGTGATCCATGAAGAAAAACGAGATTGGGCTTGCCTTTCTTTTTCCTCTCCTTGCTTTACTATGATGTACTAAAAAAAAAAAAAAAAAGACTTCAAAGATTGTTTTAAGTGTTGCTTTTGTTTCTCACATGAGAAAGTCAGGGCTTGAGCAGGTCTAGACAACACAGTGGTTAGAACATCATTATCTGCCAACACTTTGTCTTCCTAGAGCTCCCACAGTTGTTGCTACCCTGGAATTGCCTCATTTGAAAATATTTGACAATATCCATATACTATTTTGCTTCCCTCTGAGTTCCTCCAAGATGGCAGCTGTAAAACAGAGAGCATGCACAAGCAGCCACAGCAGGCCGCTCCCATGTCAGAGGCTCAATGGCCCAATGCATCTGCCTGATGCTTCAAAGCATCTTTTTCTTAATTTTTTTCCCCTTCTTTCTAACACTTAACAGGTCTTCTCTCTTTGTGCTTCTAGACCATCCTATCATCTGTGGGTTTTACTTGGAGGGTGGCTAGCACTTTGCAGTAGCTTTGATAGCCGTGCATATGGAAATGTAAGAAAGACGGAGACACACAGATTTTTATCCCATCTGTATATCACAAACACCACATTTACCAAATCCCAAACAGTTATGCTCAAGAGGATCTGCTGAAGACAATGTAACTGAACAGGTGCTCCTGAAGGCAAGTTTGGCCTGCAGGATAAAGCCTGATTAATTTAGCTAAAGGGTAACAGGAATGAGAATTCTGTGGTTAGATGAACCTGGAAAATCAGAGGTCAACTAAGATCACACATGTTACAGCAATTTCTAAGTCATTATATCATAGCCACCCGCTAGTGCTAGGAGAAAGCCATAAAGACAAGCCCATCACTAGCAGTAGATAAAAAAATTCCTCTCTAGCCCAAAATAGAGTTATTAGTCCTTGTTTGCACAAAAACACAGAATGCAACAGTACTGAATTTCCTACGCTACGCAGATCGGCTGCTGTGTACATACAGAAGGCTTGCCTGCAGCTTGGTCCCTGCCACGACCAAGGACACCGGGAGAAAGCCAGTGGGAACATGCTGGGACAGGCTCTTTCCATCTCAGCAGTTAACAGGGATCACTCTTGACCACCTTCTTTCTAAGGGTAATCCTTAAACTCGGGCAAGAGGGGAGTCATCTCTCCATGGGCGTACAGCACCTCCCTTGCATCGGGTAGTGGGATGTTCAAGGAAAGATTACACCCAGCTGCAGCCCACAGCACACGCCAGAGGCACTTTCACAGAAGAGATTATCTAGGAGCAGCCCCCAGGTGTTTGCATCCTTGACTTACAAGATCCACATGGATGAACTTCCCAGCTCAGATGGCTGCCCCACAACTGTCTAATCTCACAGAGGTGAAAGTTTGACTGACAACCTGGGACAGACTACAAAGTCTGGACACTCAAGGAGGCAGCAGAGCTTTCCACAGAACATGTCAGACAATGTGCGTCTAAGAAAACTAAAATCACTGTACAGAAGAGCATAAAGAGCAACAAGCAATCTTTCCTTCTTCTACTAGTGGATATGAATTACGCTGTGCAGGAAGCTCGGCTAGTCTCACATATTTAATAAATTCATCCAAGTCCCCAGTGCCATTTAATGGTGGATATAACATGGATTCTTTAATTAATCTTTTTAGGCCTGGAAATACAGCTGAGGTTTTGTGCCTTATATGCAGAAGAGGGTCATGAAATCCTGAGAGGCTCTCTCAGATACTCCGTAAATCCATTTGGGACTCAGCCAATGAGACTAGCATTTCATTTACGGACATAGGTCTGCCACTTCTGAATCTAAACTGTATCTGAACTATAGCAATACTGGCTTCATTTCAAGGAGAGTTACCTTTTCACCCATTCCTTTCCCTGGAATTTTTCACAGTAAAGGTATCAGACAAGCCTATCAACTGGTTGTAATGATTTAAAAAATAATAAAATACTGCTCCCTGAATATTGCAAAAGCTGCTTTTTCTCTTCCCTTCTCATCCTACTTTGTCTTTAACCATCCATCCTAGTCCACAGTTACTTCCCCCCATTACAAGTTAAGTTTCTATTACAAGGACTTATAAGCTTACTTCTGAAGGATGGATCTTTTAATGACAAGTTCTTCATCCAAGTCAGCTTCATTAGCCATGAAGAGCAATCTTTTTCCTGTGTCATCCACTCCAATGAAGTCACGCTGCTCCACTGAAGTAGAAAATCAAACACAATCATTACATAACCCTGTCTTAACGCAGGCTGGAAAGACACATGGGACCACCAACCACCCCCAAAATATGAAATACTAGGTTTCAGACTAACCCAGCAAATCAACAAATCTGCAAAATTTATCCACAATATTTATTAACTTCTTTTCAGTCAGGGTAGCCAATATATATTTTGACATTCAAAACACTGGCCCTGCAAGCTTTTTCATCCTTTTTATGAAGATACAGGTCCTGACACGCAACACTGTCTTGAGCTGTACTTTCCTTCTCTCTCTTTTTTTAAAAAGGAAAAAAAAAACCACAACAAAAAACTGCTACCTGAACAAGGCAAGCAGAGTTCTTCAAAATCCAACTGCTTCTTCCTCATCATAAATCACTCCACATTAGAATTTGGTGGTCTGGGGTGGATTATTATTTCAGTTAAGACCTAACTACTTTGCAACTGATTTCCTATTTCAGATAAATACTAATAGCAATAGAAAACCTAAGTCACATACACAAACTCCCATAAAAGTATAGATTCTGAGACTCCTACTATTAATGTTTCTGGGTAGGTTAACTTGGTTTAAATATCCATTTATAAAACTATCAACCAAGAGAACACCTAGTAGTCACATACATTATGTGGCAATTCCCATCTCCTGCAATCAGTGACTGTGCATCAGCAGTGACTTTAACCTACTGAAATGTAAACCATTTATTTTTGAGCGGTTTTCCACAACATCTGAATACTGTCGTGGCAGCTTATTCTAACTTGCACTCTGCAGTATGAGCCATCACTCTGGTGGCAACCATATGCTGATCTCTACACGAACACAGGCTATACAAGAATGCCATGGTACAGTTCTAACAAAAACCTCTTTTCTCCCACTAAATACTATTATTTTGGGCTAAACTGGCAAATATTCAATCTCCAAAGTTCTAAGCCTTTAACCACAGTGGAGTAACAGTATGCTCTACAAGTAGTTAATTTTTAAAGATCTTTTCTCAGCCAAACTATTTTTAACTCTGTTTTCCCCAGTTCAGCCCCATCCCTTATTTTCCTTTTAGCTGTTCTGTCACAGTTACCATAGCAATAACCACTATCAAAATACAGTCAAATCTACACAGCTGTTGAAAGTTCTCCTACTAGAAGCTTTTGAGCCAAGCAATCAAGCATACTCTCTTCAGAAATTGCCCCTGTCCCTTCTCAGAAATTAATCATACAGCAAAGAAGTACAAAAATAGGCCTGAACACGTAAACTATGACAAATTAAGTACAATTAGGATAAAGCTCATTTGCTGTAAAAACCCAGAAATAAGTCTTGAAAGCAGTGCTGATCCTCACGCTGAGGAGAGCAATGAAGTTTGGCAGTAGGAGCTAACCAACCATCGCCACTGCCACCTACCTAACTGGGGTTTCCTGACAGGCTAGAAACACAACAGTGACAGGTTTTTCCTCCGTCAAGGTATCAACACTTCTCTCAAAGTTCAGGTTGCGGCTGCCCATCTCCTGACAGTAATATAACATATTCAACTGCTATTGTAAAACTCTAGGCAATAAGAAAAAGGGAAAAAGAAAACTAGATTAAAATGGGACCAGGTACATGACTGCCACCGAACCGGTTTCTCTTGCTTGTGTGGATGGGTAAGAAACAGACAGTGAAACCATGTGAGTACGCTGCATTTTTTTTTTGTAGCCAATGCCAGGTCAGGTTTTTTGCTGTACAGTGGTAGCATTACTTTTGCAATTTAGAAAAGACAGAAGTTATTACTAAAATCAATTACCCAGAGATACAAGAGTGCTGTTTCAAATCACACTGGCATTACTTAGTGAGGAAAAAAATAAATGGAAGAATGAATACATAACTAGTTTACAAAATCCCTGCAAGGAAAGTATGAGAAAAATGTTAAAGCTGCAGTGATGGCAACTCAAAAAAAAAATAATTTAAAGTACAAAAATGGAATGCAGGATGTGTTTTGCCTCCTCACAATAAGTAAATAAGGATTTGACACTACTGCAATTTATTAATCACCTCAGAAATTAGATCCCCATCAATTTAGAGGGCTTTGATGACGTAAAGAAATCATGACGTCACAAGAGAATGAAGTTCAGCAATTCAGTGATGAGACAAAATAATTTTTAGTCTGAATTTCTAAAATGCTTTTTAATCAAACATAATTAATTGACACTTGGGAAAAAGACACCTTTGTTAAAGATTTGGTATCCCCACCCTTTCAATTAAAGGGAGAGAATTCACATGATGCAGCCTGCAAGACCACCAAGAGGTCTTCTGGCAAACACAAGGAATACCAGTGATGACATGCCTGCTGCTTTCAAGACAAGAAAAACAAGCAGGGAAGAGTCACCATCCCCATCTTTTCTGCCTTTCTTTATACACAGAAAGCTTCAGAAAGTCTTTTCCACTCAATCCCTTGCAGGTCATCTTTAAGCACATGGCTCCATTCTGGGTGTCTGAATTCCTGACACACTCTGTTTATTTGGCTTACTACCACTCACTAACACACTACACTGCTTTTTTTTATTGCCATGCCTCTTATTAATTTATTTTAAAAGCCAATAGATTATTATTGTCAATATGTGATCCCCTAAATATAAAAGCCAATGAACTTCACCCTGTAACTTGCAGCTGAGTTATGTCAAGCATTTCAGGAAAACATCAATATGACTTAATAGCTGCTTAACACTGTAAATCATGCTAATTTAAAAACTGTTCCTTATAGCACAGTTCTTGAATGTTCAATAATATCCCAAAAGCAAGGACTTTGTATCAGATTCCATGACATATGCAAACTAGAAGTCTTGTTGCTCCTTCTCAAAAAATTAATGAATTTGTAGGAACGGTGAAACAATTAACAAAGCTGCAAATATGTCTAGTGGCTTGTCGGGATGAAGGATCCATTTCCTAATGCCAACACATGAACAGCACAGTGTAGGTACATAGAAACGGGATGTGTCATAATTTAGAGAAGGAGCAAACAGTGCCACATGCTATGAAAAGCTGTGTGACACGTTCCGTGTCAGCATCTTGTCTTCAGTTGCTTATAAGCGCCATCAAATTTTAATTGGTTGAGATTAAACTTCCAATGCCAGCTGCCTGTCTTAAAAGGAAGATTTGGAAAACTTCAGCAAAAACAGTTCAGCTGCTTCTACAGCTAAAAAAAAAAAAAAAGGTGTATAGCCTAAGCTTAAACCGTTAGGTGGCCCTTCCCTGGAAAAGCTCTGGTATTCCAGCTCTTCAGAGCAGCAGCAGGACATTCAGTAAGCACTGACCTGCGTGTCAGGAGTGTACCTTTTGCCATCTGAGTCCATTAGAAATGTTTTTAAAATGGTAGTTTCACATGCATTTTCAAAACTTCTACTTTTGCTACAAAAATTTCTGCACATTTCATTCTTAAGGAATGGTTGTTTCAATTCCTCAGCTCCTAAAACTTATCAAATAGCAGGTGCCATCTAAGGTCTTCTGTACCATCAGGCGGTACACACAAAGCACACAAGCCATGAGGCTCCACAGCCATGCTGTGATGACTGCTCCAGGGCAAAAAGCTTGATCTGTTGTGTTTTTGCAACCTGTTTTTTTACAAGGAAACAAAACTTATAAGCTCACAAGGGTGAGGGGAAAGAAAAGCCTAAAAATTAGGACTCAGCTGCAAGGGAGAGAAAGTAGTCCCTGAAAACTGGTGGAAATGGGGACTGCCCATGAAAGGACACTGGACCACAGAGACAGAAGAGAAGAAAAAAGATTACTATGGGCAGATAAACGAAGGAGGTTGAGATGAGAAGTCAGAATTGGAACAGGGGATGGGACTGGTAGTGAAAGAAGAGTAATATATGAGAAAGAGAAGGTGGACTCTTGACAAGGATCCTTGAGGGAGGAGACTAAGCAAAGAGAAGAAGAATGGAGGCTGGTGGTGGCAAGAAGCCAGCATGGGATGAGCTAGGATGACGTTGACAGCAATAGTGTGCAGTCAATCAAGTGGGAATGAAAGGCAGGAGGGTCTTGTGCTCCCTAAAATGCACATCCCCTCTCCACATGGGAGAAGAACTCAAAAAGCCTCAGTTTCAGCACTCCTCTGCTTTTAGAAAATGACTGGAAAGGTAAAGTACGTGTCTCACCCAAGGCAGTTCATAGAAAACAACTTACTAGAGCTATCCATGACAGCTCAAGTAGAGTAGCTTTGAGTGGGAGACTTCAGCATTTGGCCCCACACAAAGACATTGTAGGTGTCAAAAAACTTCCATATAATGGAATTTTAATGTTTTCAAGATCTCAAGATCTGAGAAATCATACACAAATTTTAACAAGTCATGTAGGAAGAGTAATGCTACAAAGTCAAGCACGCAGACGTTAAAAAACAAGCAAATTAAGAATGCATGTGCAACCTGATGTGTTTACATTTATGAGAGTCTTTAGATGATCTTGTTTATCCTTGTAGACCTCCTCACTCCCACCCTGTGTGCTCAGACCTCACATACTGGGAAGCTTTATGACATTTAGCCATAGAGCCATTAGTTTATAACTCCTGAATGCTCAACTCTGTGGCTGTAGCAGTGCTCTTGACAATGTTTTATGTGCCATTGTCACTTAGATTGGCTTTTCAAAAACCAAGGGGTTAGAGCTGTTTGACAGTACAAAGCCTAAATGCTTTCAGCCCTACTATCCTTACACATTGCTCCAGAAAACCTTTTCATGCAGAGTCTACGCAGCTTTCTTTTAAAAACACATTTCCTCCACTTTCAGACACACACGTAGTCCAACTGTTGGCTTACATTTCACTCCTCTCTCAAACAGTTTGAAGCTATGCTTTCTTATTCGTATTATTATAATGCCTCTGAGCTTTAATCACAGACCAGGAGCCACTAAGCTGGCAATAATCAAGTCTCAGCAATTTAACAGATACCATTAAAAGAAAATGAGAGGTATGGTATGGGAACAACTGTATGGTATTTAGTACTTTTAGCATATAAGTAAAACAGGGATAATAGCCCTGCCCTGCCTTACAGCAGTGTTTTGAGAATAGATACATTAAAGATTACAAGGGACTAAGATATTATGGTAAGAGGGACAAGATAAGCATCTAACCAAGTCCTTGAAATCAGTGGGAGTTTTGCCTAGCAAAAGGCTCCTGGATGTGATTTCGGAAGAGTAATTCAGTACATCCTATGAAAGGGGAGAATTTCTAGAAGTATTTGTTACCCATCTAACACTGGTCCCTACAGTCAATGGTAAAATTCCCAGATATAATCTGGCTGATGCTTCGTGCTCTTGAAAAACCTAATGGTTTTAATGTTCCTATGTAACAAAAATTTAGGTTTTGATCCAAAACTCACTGAAGTCACCTGGAGCTTTTCACTTAACTCTTGTGAGCTTTGGATCAGAGCCTGCAAGATTACACGAGTCTAATACTTAATTCTGAGATGGAAAAAACAAAGTCACACCCACACCAGGGAATCTGAGGAAAAACATGGTGTCTGTACCTTTTCTATTTCTTTCTCTCCGGGATTGATAACTACACATATCTTATATACCACTTTGCTTTCTCTATAATTTATTAAATATATGTATCCCTATCTACATACCTGGCTTTTTTTTCCCTTTCTGTCCTGGTACCACCTCCACGGGTTCATGAGTTTTCTTCATCAGCATGGAGAGAGTAGCATCATGTGTCCGAAAGAGATCCACAACTTTGTATAAATCAACATCTGTGATCAGATCGCAGCTCAACACCAAGACATCAGTCTGTCAAAGAAGAAAAAAACCCAAACCCTTCAGAGATACAAAAGGCCACGTAAGGATTAGCACTGGAGGACTCAACAATAAATACACCCATAACTTTTCTTTTTTTTTTTTTTTTTAATAGAAAAAACATAGCATCTGCCATACTTTGCCAAAAATAGTTACTGGTTTTTACCAGATCACTTTTCTTAAGTCCTGCTGTTACTGAATTAGTTGTTTGGGTAATGCTTATCCAGCTCTGGACCATAAAGAATATGTGACCATCTAAACTGCCATCACCTGTTCCTAAGGGAAGGAAATGGCACACAGAAACCATGGCTTTCAAGGCTGCCATGAAATTCTGCTGTATTTACAATGGCTACTTTTAGTTACATAATGATGTAGAAAAGAAATCTTTCTAAAGAAATCTTTTTTAGCTGACTTTGCATCTGGCTAAAAACCACTGGAAAAGATATTTAAACTATGTTATTTTATCAGGGGAAAAAAAAGCAAAGACTATCTAGGATGTGATTTACTCAGTAATTGCACTGCGATGGTGGGCTCAGTTTAGAAATACATTTCCTAAAACCAGCAATACCCCATATTAAAAAAAAAAAAAAAAGGAAGTTAGGTCCTATTTAATAACAGGCTTGTATTTAATTTTGATCTCAAAGGATTCCGAAGTGCCTTATAAAGTATTTAAGAGAACTGCTGCATATATCACAGAAAAATTGTCACATATTGAGTGAGACGCAGCAGCTTCATTAACCATGCACACTATCAATATACTCTGGCTAAAAACTCTTACTTAGAAACAATTTTCTGTATTTCACATGGGCTGTGGCATATACTGCCAAAAATCTACTAGTTCAGCAATTATCTTCATTTAAACTAATCCTAACATAATATTTGTGCAGCATGGCCTGCAGAAAAGTAGCAAGTTTCCACTTTATTTTTTGTTAATGATCAACCTTTTAAGTGTGTCTCAAGAAGATAGTGTTTCTTCCTTGACATTTACCATTTTCACTTTCTGTGCTACCATTACTGAGGAAAGCCTGCCTGTAGAGCATGGCATGGTTTCCTAGTTTTGTCTTTTTAGAAGACATTATTTAATTAGAAGGGCACTAGGAGATACTTGGTAAAATCTGAGTTAATTAATTCATGGAGGATTAGTAATTCTACTTTTACTTTTTAAAACTATCTTGGTTCAAAGCTAACTAGTTCAGTATTGATCTTTTATTACAGAAAGTTTAGTATTAAAAAGGTTTGCTTTACAGACTTAGTATCTAATACTAAGAAGATGCTGCATTGTAGGTGAGACTAACTGAGGTCTGGTATTTACATTATTTGACAGGCTGTTCTACAAGTGCTAGGCAGTTTCATGTGTTTACCAATAAGTCATTGGAATTTATCATGTCACAAACTGTTAGAGCTGCTGATTTGGCATGCTGTGCAAAAGGTCAAGCTTTTCAATTTTCATTTGATTTCTCCCCACTTTACTGAGAAACACCTGGCTGCTTTACAGGAAGGAACAACGTGCGGGTTTTCACACATTCAAAACCTGACTTGCATCTCCTTTTTTAACATATTTTCAAAACGTGTATTTTATATTATGGTTTTACCCAGAAGACGTGCTTCAATTATAATTTTTCTAAAACAAATAACATGCACACATTGGAGAAAAAACAAAACAAAACAAAAAAAAACCCCAAACCCCCAAAAAACCCCAACTCAAACCACTAAAGCAAGCTGCCTAGCACTCTAGAGCAGCCCTGCTCCAACGTTCCAGCGTGTACAAAGAAAGTAAGAAAAAAAATCCAACTTGGTATGGAAATAAATCTCCCTCTTCCTAACTGTAAACAGTGAAGAAACACGTATTAAATAACTTGGAAAATCCTGCAAAATTTGCAGATATTCCATTTTTACAAGAGCACAATTGAATTACAATATTTGCCAAGAGGCCAAAAGGTATCCAAGAGCCACATAAATAGACCTGCACTTCTCAAACTCAGTTTGTAAAAGGAAGAGATCAACGGCTTCAAATCTAAATGCATTCACTCCAGTGGTGAAAATAAGAAACAATAATAAAAGAGAGAGAGACATACACACCAATGGACTTATCCTAAGGAATAAGTATCTGGACTTGCAAAACAAACCTTGTAATTATTTCACATTTTACTAAATGCTTTAATCTGTCACTATAGCAAAAACCCAACAAGCGTTTCATAGTTGTGAACAGGCTCCTGGGTTTTTTCTCCTCACTATAGGACAAGCTTTTTGCAAAAAATGAATGCAAGACCCCTGAGGAGCATACGGGAACAGAACCACCAAATGTCTGGTTGCCATCTGTTCTACCCATTTACTCTCCCAATATGTAAATAAACGTCAGTGAGCACAGGGACCAGTGAAACACACAGTTGCTCTGTAAAGCCCACATTTCTGCCTCTCCTCCT
This sequence comes from Antrostomus carolinensis, assembly GCF_000700745.2. Lineage (NCBI taxonomy): Eukaryota > Metazoa > Chordata > Aves > Caprimulgiformes > Caprimulgidae > Antrostomus > Antrostomus carolinensis. The sequence goes on along the minus strand of NW_010336394.1, from coordinate 18,456 downwards.
GATGAGCAGAGCAGTGGCCTCAGAAGCACGCTGAGAATACACCATGAAAGGCTCTTTTGGGACTTGACAACCTCCCCTTTGAAACACCACCCCCCTCATAAATAAAGCCCTCACTGTCTAATGGATGCACTTTTTTCCCAGTGTACAACTCCTGAACGAATAAACTAATGGCTGAATGAAAAAATAAACTATCCTAGAACCCTAGCAGAAGTGTGTGTTTTTCTTTACGTTTTTAGGGTGGGTGTAGAAGAAAGAAAATAAATGGTAGAGCTTGTGGGTTTTTTACATATATACATGCCAAATAAACGCAGTGTACCTTTCCCAATGAGCCACTGATACAAAGAAGTACGTACTTACCACATGCACTCATGAGCTAACAAGGGGTATGTGAACATACTTGACTTCATGAATTATGCAAACACCTAAGCACACACACACATACATCTCTTAATGAAATACATGTAACAATGATTACATCAACCCCAAACTATTATACAAACACAAGATAAGAATCAACACGAACTGATTAAAAAAACCCAGCGAGTACACACCCCAAGCAGAACCACTGCAAAGGAAGAAAAATGCGCGCACAAATGCACTCTCAACACCCATGACAACTGCAGGAAGGACAAGGCAAGGGTCTTAACTCAAGGAGGACCATCTAATGGATGGGGCATGAAACAAATGCTTGGAATTTCTGGCATTTTCCTGCTCTGCCAAACATGATACATGCCATTTTGTTTACTACTTTTATGGCAGAGGAGCCCTCGTCAGAGAGCAGGGCTCTACCACAGAAGCTGCTGTACAGACATCAAGCACAATAAAAGAGAACAGCAAGTGACTTCGGGTTGGGGAACACCAGGAAACTCCTCAGGTATACAGGCAGCAGCCCCAGCTTGCTGGTAGCGTAACTCACGGTTTTTGTGAGCACCGTAAGAGCCGCAGAAAAGACAAGGAGAATGTGACACTCCTTGGAAGAGTCACTTGGGCATCAGTAATCCCACTTAACCTCAGATCTCCAATTTACACACTTGAGTTCAGAATTTAGACTTGGCTGCTAATCAGTGGAGAAAAACAAGGTCCTACAGAGATCGTCTCACCTATGATCTGAGTTTCAAAGATGTTTCTCTGTCCCTTCCAGCCATGGATGAAGCCCTGGGCTACCATTCCAGCCATCCCTGAACACAGACTGTTCGGTCAAGTCAAGTATGGAAACATGGCACCTGAAGGCCTCCAAATGTCCGCTCTCCCTTTCTAAACCTGGCTAACAGCACTTCACCATCAAATGTTTCTGAACTCTGAGACGCTCAGACATTATGAAATAACTTACATACTCAATCTGGATAAATACAACACTGTAACATAAAACATCAAGAGATTTATACAGAATAGAGAAAAAAAAACAGTAAAGAAAAGAACTCAAAACCAACATGTCAACAATTATATTAAACCCAGCAGAATATGGAAAATCTACAGAAAAACAACACCAAAAAGCAGAATGTTTCAAGAACTCAGTTCAAGACAACTGATTTAAAAATAGAAAACATGTTTTCAATGGAACTAATTCGTACCACAGATCAAAAGATGGATGCAATTATATGGTGTAATATACCAGCATAAATAAAAAGACTTGGACTTTCCCACACCCTGCATACAAAGGCAACGCTAAAAACTCTTTTATATTCAGCAATAATTACTGGATCCCTTCTGTTCAAACAGGAGATATCAAGGTTACCACAGATAGCTGGCAGCAAATGATGAATTTTTAGTGGTATTTACTATGCTTTTTCTATCAAGTATAGACAAGGGCAGGACCTCATAGCTTAAACTGCTGAGGGCCTCAAAAACTGCAGACTAGAAAATGAGAAAACATGTGTTGCAAGGAAATCTCTAATTTGAACAAAATCAGCCTCAAGAGAAAGAGGAAAACAAATGTCAGATTGCATTATAAACAGTAAAGCAGCAATATATCCACAAGCAGTCGAACCAGGTCCTAACAAAACTGAAGACAGATAAAACATTGAAGTTAAATGTGAAAAGTTTCCAAATGCAGAGTATTACAGCTGAGACTTTGACAGGAAAAGAAAAAGAAAATCAAGATATTAGATAGACTCTGTTCCTACACTCAGCCTAAGTTAACACATGCACAAACAGAGAGCTTAACATCACTTCCTGCAGTGTCACCATACAACAGGGGAGAGAGGAACAAATTATAATTACTGCTGGAATTAAGACTGAGAGTTTTATACACAATAGCCTGGAACTTCACCCACATGTTGCATTAGCAGTGGGGTTTGTGTGCAATGCTTTTATTATTCTAAAGAGTGGAAAGGGAAAGAACAGTTTGGCTGTGGGCAAGCGTTTTGATTGCTTGTTAGCATGCTCCAGGCAAAGCCAAAGGTACCTCCTAGGAATTGCATTACTCACCACTCTTCAGATCAGAAACTTACATAGAGAATCCCTTTTTATCTCAGTCTCCATTAAGAGTCCTTCATTTTCCACACCTGTGACCTCTTTGAAGCTCTATGGCTGTTGCTGTAACTGGAGCAGGGAACCTCATTTATTTTTTGATGTCTGTAGGATCTTGTTAGTTACCAACTGAAATGGCTGCCTTTGGCTGGGAATTCCCACTCTGCTTTTGTAATGTCCTTCATAGCAAGATTCAGAAGAAAATAATGATTTAGTACTTTGTTAGCAGACATGAAGCGTTTACCTACTGTGCACCCACCCTGCAGCAGCAAGTTTGCTGTAGACCAACACCTTCATAACTCTTCTAAGGACAGAGGGCACTGGAGGCACAGGATGTCCCTCAATCTGAAATCCAGCAGCAACCTCTCCTCATTAAAAGATGGAAGAGAAACTTTTTTTTTTTTTTTGAAAGACAGCGTGTAATGCGAGAGAGGTTTCTTTTCTCTCTCTCTCTCTCTTTTTTTTTCCCCAAAAGAAAATACAAAAGTCTAAAGCAGGAGCCAAGGGAGTCTCTTCTAATTTCTTGGATGGCCCTGAATTCATCAGGTGAGGATATCTTAAGGCAATGTGAATGCCTTCACATACGTAACCTGTCAGCATCACTGTTTATCTTCTCAAAGAAAGCTGGAAGAAAGATGCCAGAAGCTGGGGAGGAGACTTAACCTCAAGTCCCATCATATGGCTCATCCTAAGCGTTGTATCAGATTGGATCATACAATGAAAACACCATTTTAGGTTATCTTTGTATCTCAAGAGCTACCATCCAAAATCAATATTTTTTAATTTGCATACATATAAGCTAGGAACAGGAAAGATATTCAAGCCCAGAAGGCATCCTGTCTCCTCCCAGGAGGAAGTCTTGTTACCTATTGCTCAAGCTGACACATGGGGTGGAAAAGGGTAATTTACAGTTATCAGCAACCAAAAGTAGAAGTTTAGAGATGTACACAAGTTCATAAGCTTATTAAGAATATTTTCAAAGCAGGACTTTGATATTATGACACTTAACAGTAAACTTTCTGGGCTGGAACATAAGCTTTGCAATTCACATTCTCCTCTGGTTCTGTCTAATGCAATTTTGTTCTACTCATGTGGTACATCAAAAATAATTTTCCAGCTTCCTCCTCCAACTACATCACCCTTCTTCACTGGTTCCATTTTCTGTCACAACGAGCATAAGTGGTTTACCCTCCTTTTAACAGCCCATCCCTTCCACTCACCATTCACTTACCAAGTCTACTTCTGCCTTACATCAGTAACGGATGCCAGCTCTAGTACCTACTTCTACCTTTTATGTGGTTTTAGGCTCTGCTGTCTTTTTTTTTTTAACATATGTAAAAGAAATCTGCTACATGTACACTTACAGATAACTGCCAATCACCAGGCTATCAGTATGCACATATCATGTGTCTCGATAGGCTCCCTCATTTGTCTCAGGTCAGGCATCAGCTCCTGGGCTTATGTCCAGATCCTACGCATGCCACAGAGAAGACTGTTTTCCCCCATCTAAAGGCATCCAGAAAGCGTGCACCATCACTCATGAGAACCATGAGTGCCAAAGCTCAGGGGAGCACCTCATAACCCAGGCCTTGAATTCACCAGTTCACAGAGGGTGAGCCTGGCAAGCTGAATTCTCCCCGGCTCAATGCACTGTACGAACAGGTCCCTTCTTCACAGGCAGGAAAACTCCAGAAGCAACTGGTGCTCTCCTTACCACCCCTGTTCCTGGAAGGCAGGTTTCTGGGACTGCCTGGATGGCAGCACTACCAGACCTGCTGCACAGCTGATGTTGGACTCTGCCTCACACGAACAGAAAGGAGAACGCCACAGTCAGGCTCCAATCTCAACAGCAGCGGCGCACAAAAGTTCTGCCAAAGCCCAGAGCTCAAGCCTGGGCTTAACACTTAATGTAAGCAGAGCCTTAGGCAGTCAGGTGCTGCAGTCATACAGACAATAATAATAAAAAGTAGTCCTAATGGAGCTCAACCAGCTCAGCCTACTCAGGAGAAAGAAGGCTTCTGCCCACAGCCTGAAACTACCTAAACAGCAGAAGATCTCTCAGCAACACAACAAGAAGCAGGCGTGACTGGATTCAGTGGCTGCGAATCAGTGCTCAATGTAGAAATAAAGGGCAAGGTGTTTTAAGAGGGAGAATAAATATGATCTGGAATAAAATACCAAAAGTTTTAATAGATTCTTCATCTACTAGAATGTATTAATAAAGACTTGTTGTCTTTCAGAAACACATTCACTAAGTCATCCCTAAATTTTGGGGCTAACAGCCTTAATTACTGCAAATTCCCTTACAGCCTAGAGGATCATAATGGTTCCCTTCAGTCTCATACCAGACTAAAAATGAAAACCAAGACATCTACAGCATGTGTCCTAGGAATAATTCTGCCATCCTGCAGCTCGTATCAGCATGATCTTATATGAAAAAAAAAATAAATTAAAAAAGGTGCGAAGGTCTTTCCAAGGTCATCCCAAGTCATTACAGAAAACCCAGTTTCAAGTCTGCTCCAACAGAAAACCCAAATGCTAATCTGCTCCACAAAGCACAGGCACAACAGAACCAGCTGCTGTGAAGCACAGCTCAATGGCATTGCTGCCTCATCCTGGCCTGCGCTGACCTGAGTGCTCACATGCATGAAACCTGATGAGCTTTGTTCAAGTGTTTTTTCCTGTAAAAACAAATCATGCTGTGTTACATAAAAGTACTGTTTCAAACCTTAGGTTCCTCCATGCAATATTATTTTCTCCTCTAGCACCTCTCCAATTTTTCCAGTGATATCTGGTCTGCAGCAACCGGTGTTGTAAGAAACACGCTATGAAAACTTCAAAAGTTCCACTGCTTTTTCCAGCACTATTAGTCTACATCCAGACTTGTGACCATCTTCCCAAAGGAGCTAACAGAATTTCTACTACAAAAGAACGCCTAAATTTGCTTCAAGAAAATCTGAATACACAATTGTTTTTCCCTTTTCAGCACAGAACTGAGAAAAAATTAAAACTACATAACCTACGTGGGGTTTCCCAGTCAACATAACATGACAAAAATGCAAAATTAAATTCCAGGCATCCTACAAGTCCACTGATCTTCACCGTGGCTTTCACCAAATTAAACAACGACAGAAAAACAGGGCTGAGCAAAGCGATTGCCTCTGGGATGGCCTGTGCTGTCTGCAGCCCCACCTTCCTGTTGTTACCAATGTCACATTGCTGTACCAGGCTGCAAAAACAGACACTGGGAAAAACCCTCTCTGGCAGTCGCTCCATGGGTTGACATATGACATCTACTCCCTCTCACATTCCTCAATAATTGGAACTATGTACTTCAGTTAACATGCACAATTGTGTTTTATCTAAACAGTTTCATTTTCTATTTCAAAGGATGAATACTCAACTAAGGTCTGTCACCTGCCACAGAGTAACCTTGATTGCCACACAGCCCACAACTGTCATGAAATGCCCCAACCTCCAGTGAGGGAAAGGCTGTTAAGATCCAAACAGGGGGAAAACACACAAGTTGAAATAATGCAGGCTAGAAACAAAGCAAAAAGGCTTCAGCCAGCAGGGAAGGAATGTTATTCCAGAAAAATGTGCAAATAGTCAGTGAATGCCTCCATGCAAGTCTCAGCCTACCTGAAGCCACGGAGGCCTTGAGTCTTATGGGGAAAGGCCAAGGACATTGCAAATTACAAGCCAAAAATTACTAAAACATCAGACTAGATGGTGACTTAACATTCAAAACAAGGACATCACCAAGGAACATCAAAGAGACGCCTACACAACTCCTGCTCTGTGGAGTCCAGGGTGACACCGACATCAGTGATGCCTTCACGCCCTCTTCCAGGCATGGGGACAGTTCTGTTCTCAAGGCTCATACACAGCACAGGGCTTTGGCCTCTCCACTGACAGCACCAAGGAAAGATGGCAGCTGGAGGACACTGACTTTTTTCCCCCCATACTCTTAATATTTTAGTCTCTCTTTGGAAATAAAACAAGATGCACAAATTCATTTCACACAGACTTTTCATTTCTTTGAACATTCATCAGAGAATGACTTTTGAAAACTGTAAACTTGAGTTTGACTTATTAATGTAAAAGGCTTCCTCTGCCTGATAAAATGAGATGACAACAAAGGACATTTAACTCCTTTGCCTTCACACACCCATGAAAGTGTTATTAGAGACAAAAAGTGCAAAATGTTTTTGGGATTACCTTTACTAAAGCTGTTATTTTCCCTCAACACTTAGCACAGTGAGTTATTTACACAAGATGACAGTATATACTTTATATAGGGAAAATGAAGGATGATTTACAAAAATGAACACTAACTACTATTTACTCCCCACAAATGAAAACTAGTAGTAGCTCACACAAAACAGGGCAAGATTTTTACCAGGGCATTTCTAAACAAATTATTTCAGCTATATACATGTGCAAAGAGCTTACTATGTCTGCAACCAGAGTAGACTGAATTTGTGTAATTCATCAGACACTAGAGAGGGTCTAAATTAAAGCATATACTGTAATACAAGAGAAATGCTGACAATTAACTTCTACAAGGAAACAAGAGGTATTGGTAAACATAATGAGCACAGGCCTTGAGTTCCCAGGAGAGTAAATAGGATAAGGACATGCAGTGGGAGATGCAACAATTAGAACTAACAGGCATCTCAGGTCTGTCAATGATTCTTCTTGCAAAACACCTAAGGTCTGCACATATTTTTTGCCTGAACAGGAAGGCATCCTCTTTAGCCAACAATGTGCAAAATAGCAAATGCCCTAATAACCACTCTTGATCCTAACCTTCAGAGCTAATTGCCTCATTCAAACTTCTGGTGTTTTAACCCTGATCCATAGTAAACCCTGGCAGCAAAATAATTAATTTAATTAGCTACATTCATCTAAAGCTGAGTAACTTTAAAAAAAAAAAAGAAGAAGAAGAAGAAGAAGAGAGAGCAACAACCAACAACTGTTAAATTTTCTAACTCTTACCCTGCCAGGAAAAATAAAGATCAGAGCAAAGTCCTGAACACATTCATCAAGCGCACAGGCAGGCAGCGTTATATCATTCCCCCCAGCGACATCGCCAGCCCGAGCACCTGCCAGTGTAGCTGCTTTCTACTAAGACAATCAGCTGCGCTTTGGGAACGGGACTCAGGCATGCAATCCACAATTAATTTTGCTTAGTGCCTCAATGGTGGCAGCTTTCAATTAGAGGCAGAGAAGGAAACAAGATGTTACATACCCTGCGAGCTGCCATCTGATATATCTGCTTTTCCCATGCAGCACTAACAACATCGTGAAAGGTAGAAGCAGAAAAACTGGCAGGACAGCAACTTTTATTTGCATTTTAGACACACAAGTAAGCAGTATTTTCTTTCAGGTCTGCTGGAAAAAAAATTATGAAATTAGTTTTACTATTTCAAAATAGATTAAGAGAACACTTTAAGTCCTGCTCAGAGAGAGGCCTTGTCTCTTAAAAATTAATTTAATTTGCTTTTTTCATTTGCATTGACAGTTCAAAAAATACATAACTATATATTATGGGGACTGAAGTTTTCCTTTCCATGCTCACCAAACTCTCCTCAGCTGTACCAAAAGGATTCAGATTCCACCTTCCAGCCATTACAGCAAGCTTACTTACATCATGTGTTTGGAAAGGAGATTTTTCAACAGAGGAAGCGAAGCGCTTAGCCATGCCGTCCAAGACTCCACGGATCAGTGACCCTCAGCAGCACACAGACCACCACCGTGACATCACACTTTCCACAACATGGCTCCCAAAGACACACATACCAAGAGAATCTGGAGTTTCAATCTTTGTTTATTTGTTCAAAGAAAGTTGGTTTTTCTTCTTCTTTTTGGTAGCTTTTTAGGGTTTGTTTTGCTTTGCTTTTTAAGAGCTGGATTACTTTCAAATCTTACTTTTTGAAACCAAGAAAACCAGGTGGACCACCTGAGATGAAACGTTTTGCGTGCAAGCACTCACCACTGATAGCAGCAGAAGACATGCTGATTAATTCACACCATATTAGTCAGGGCTTCCATTAACACAACTAAAGGCTCATCAAGGAAGGAAAATGTGAAATTGTTCCATTGCTGTTACTCTGCTGGAATGCCACATTTTAATCACTGGCTAGAGTATAGTTGAGTGACACAAGGGAGAGAAATGCTTAACAGAAGATGAAAATAATATAGACTCAGTGGAGACAAATGCTTGATCCAGGCACACCCAATCCACCTCCTGCTTCAGCCTGAAACAGACTCACGGTTTAACAAGGTTTCTCAACCTGCTGCCTGGAGAGGCCCCAGCCTGGGAGGTGGCGCCAGACGGCAGCTGCCTGGATCCGGGAAAATTTGGCACAAGAAACAAAATGGTCAAATATTAGAGAGGCCTAAATTTCAGAGGAACTAATTTGTAAACTACAGTGACACCCCCTGCCACCTTTTTTTTTTTCCCCCCCATCGATAATCTACAACCCACAAAAAGGTCTGCAGCAGTTTGATGAATGGTACAAGCAGGTGGTCACAGAAACAGTTCTCAAGGAGGTTTCCTGAACCAGAGTTTAGCCTCCTGCCATTCCAGATATCATATTACTTCAGTTTATTTAAAAAAAACCCAAAACCAACAAACAAACAAACCAAAACAGAAAAACAGCTTCTCACTCCAGTATAAAGTCACGGGATTTTTGTCCTGATTACTCCTTCTGGAAGACTGTTTCACAATCCTATTCTGCTCTGATTAAAACCTTCCTGTAATTTGTAGCCTATGTTTTCTCATAGCAGATTTAAACCCAATAATATTCCATTCTGAATATCTTATCTTCTTTTCTAGTGTTCGTTCTGCACTTGATGTATTTGAGTTGCACACCTGTAGAGTATTCCAGGCAAAAAAAATCTTCCCATTACCTTAAGCAATAGCATTAATTTCTCATCTCTATGAAAAAAAAACCCTTTACCTGATACATTCTAGTCCTGTGTTTACCTTTCCTTCCTCTATGAGAGCGGCTGCTCACCATCACACTATTTTAGCTAGTACATGCTGAGATGTTGCAATTTACTCTTGGTCTCCTAACTCTTATTACAATTTCTTGTTATTAATCCCCAAAATCATGCGTTGTGTGTTACCAAAGTCTTGACACTATTACTGTGCTGTAATATGACAGGTCGTGGCACACACATTTTGCGTACTGGTCCTGTGAATCATCCAAAACAGGTTTACTAAACTGCAAGAGAACACCTTTAAGAATGCTAGTAGAAGTCAGAGAAATGAAGGCACAAATCTGGACTGAAGAAGTCACAGAGCAACTGGAGGAAATAACCCCACTAAAAAGCCCCGATGGACATACCAGAAGACTCTACATTATGACTTCAAAAAAGTGTGTCCACTAACACCAGCTACAGAGGAAAAGCCTCCCTAAGTGAGCCAGGGGATTTTATTACATAAAATTTCAAGAGACATCAAAAGAAGTTAACTTTTAAAAAGGCAGTCTACTGCCCTCAATTATGAAAGACAAAAAAAAATCACCACTGAAAGATGAGCTGCCTACAAAACAAAAACCGCATCATCTCCTACCACATGCAGCAGGCAGCACTGGCAACTCTTCTCTTGCTAGAAAGTGTATCAGGTATCACCATGAAACTGTCAGGACTCTTACTAATCTCCCTATTATTCAGATTGGACTCACCTGAATGCTCCAGCCAGTGCTGCTTACCAATGAAAACCAGAAACAAGGACTGGTGATAGTCATTGAGAAGGCAATTACACATAATTTTTTAAAAAATAAAAACCCCAGCTCTTACAGAGACCCCCTACCACAGTGCTCCAGGCAGTTACCAAGCTTTGGGTGCTAAATAAAAATAAATAAAAACAGGAACATGGAAGTTACCAAATTACACCTTAGCACCTGCTCTGTAACACCATCCTTAGTTTACAGCAGCATGCTGAACATACTGTTTTACTAAAAATGCCAAAACACTGATCTCATTTAAAAACCCCTTAATCTTGAAACACCATGTGTGAGGAAAATTAAAGACAAATCCAGGGCAAGTTTAGCGTTTTCTCATCATCTATGGAAGAGGTATTCAGTTGTTCGTGCTAAGGCCTAGATTAAGCCATCCTTACACCCAAATTAGTTGCTCATTTGTCCCTAATGAAAGTTTACTCTTTAGAGAATGTGACTCTTAAGAAAGTAAATTATTTCTTCCCCCTGACAAATCCTACAGGCTCCATAGCAAAGCATGCAAAGACTATGTGCCTCCCATGCCTGTAGTGGATGAAAGAGTGACCAGTAACAGCTTAAGTGATTAATGAAGTAGGAAAGATATCTTAAGAGAGTAGAATCAGAAAGTGACAGTCATGAAGGGGGGAGTTTGATTTACATTCCATAAAAAAATAATTTTTTACACCTATGCTAACTAATGGTTTTTTTATTTGAAGCACTCCCTGACATGTTAAGAATATTCTTTAATGCAAATAATAGATTAAGACAACAGCAACATGCTTCCAACTAAAGCAGGAGACTAAAACATACACCTTTCAGAGACAAAGGAAAGCACAGAATCTGCCCTAAAGAGCTCACAGTCTGCTTTCACTAACGTACATTGGATGAGCTGGTATATACCTAAAACAGCCTTAGAGACAGCTGACTTTGTTATTCAACCTATAAAGATCATTTTCTGAAGTTTCAAAGTGATTATTAACAATAATTCTTGAAAACAGACAAGAATATATAGCAGTATTTTAAAAGTCAGATACTGGATTGAGGAAATTGTGCAAGAGTACTGCTTTAACACATCTGGAAGCTAAGGATATAACTGCTTGATTCATTACTTGTTACAATCCATCATTCACTGCTTGCTACAATCCATCAAAGTTGCTTAGTTTATCATAGCTCTTAGTTGTCTTCAAGAGATTTAGTGAAAGGTTTTTTCCACTATGCTGCACAGCTTTTAAAAAGCTGAGAGGCACACAGCCGAAGAAATCCATGGCAGTGCCTCTTTTCGTGTCCTGTAACTCTCGCTGGACCTGTCCCACTTCCATGCTGTGGGTAAGGCAATAACTCAAATAGTACTGAAGTTTTCACTAAGTAAATCACTTCAGAATTACTCTAGTATAATTGAATGTGTGAATAATTGAAAGAAAATCAAACTCAGAAGGCATTTTAAATAAATAAATAAAATCTATGTTCCTGTAATTAATTTACTTAGCTACAGAAGCTGATCTTCATCTTCCAAAATACATTAAATTCCTCTATATACCATCCTCTTGCCAAGGCCCCATCTGGAATAGGGGAACTCTCTTCATGACCAGGGAAGGTCATCAATCCAAACCTTCAGGTATGGAAGGCTGGCTTGTTTCTCCATTTAGGCTAGATCACGATGTGACAGAGAGCTGCAAACACTCCTGTGGTGGTAAAGCTGCAGTTTCAACAAGAGCATTATTATAATATCAACTGTGAGTCCACATAGTCTATGTTCTATCATTTCCAATCTTATCTATGAGAAAATAATTAAGCCCTTGCAGGTTCACTTCCATTTTCATATTTTGAAAAGCCACTCATTATCAGTCCTGCAAAAGATGAGCTAGGAACTTAAAGGGCCAAAAGAATAAAACCAACAGTGATATTAAAAGCCTATCAAAAAACAATGACTGGACATTAAAATGATAGTCATGGAAACTGCCACAAGGTACACAGACCACAGCAGGATCCCGAAACCAACAGCATTCTAGGGAAATACTGGGATTGTCCACAGGAGAGAAATTAAAGGGTCTGATCGACAGTTGTCACAAAATACTTAAATTGTTTTCATAACCCTGTATAAAACAAAATACTTAAGAAATAAATGAGTAACTCCTATATCCACATTTTGCTTTTTGACAACATCACTTTAAGTGCTGGACTTAGTGCAAAACATTGGTAAGTGTTATGTTACCCCATCAAAACATAATATGAACACAGGCAAAAAAAAAAATTCCTATGAGTTTCTGCTTCATATGCTGCAAAGTTATTTTTCAGTTACTTAGATTTAGACTGATGCATTCCCAAATTGATGACTTTTTGAAGTCATAATCTTGCACACTGAAAAAACCACAACACTCATGATTCAGAAATTGGACTGCAGCTCTACTAAAGTTTCTATATTGGTAGTCTGCATTTAAAAGAGTTTCAACTTGTATTTAATCTCCTGTCCTGATGGCTTTTTCAAGGTGGGGAAACAGAGTATGCCACATGCACACAGTATAGAAAGATGATCTTGTGCACAAAAACATGAGAGATTTGAGACAGATGTCCAGTTTCCAGTACTGTTACAAATTTATTTAATGATTCTAGGTAAATTACTTCATCTCAGCCTCAGTTCTCAGATGTAGAGTTGTGAAGACAAAGTGGTTAATGGTGTTAACTATTCAGACACCAGAATTGAAAGTTTAAATAAAAATAAACAAACAAACAAACAAACAAAATCTCACCACACAAATCAATTTAACTATTGGTAAAGGTCAGGCCAAACTGACACCCAGGCCTAGGAACCCACAAAGTGGAATTTACAGCACGAAGTTCTCTGTCTTCTCAAGCAGGTGCCTTTAGGAATTACGTTTAGCATGATATCTTTATTGTGTGGAGGATCCAAGAAAAGGATACATTCAGACTTGTAATGAACATAAAAACCCTAATGAAGCTGCTACCTTGTCAGTCAGGTGTAGGCTGAGACAGCCAAAAATAACAGGAAGAGTTCCAGCAGAGCAAAGAGCATGCATCTGCTGTATCAGCTCTTGAAGTAGAGATGTCAAAAAAATCCTGTGTGTATAGTGGGTGAACAGCAAAAAAAAAAAAACTTGAACAGGCTTCCTTTGCTCTCATGAACTTCTAAACAACCAGAAAAGAGTAAGACTGGTGGGGTCAGCTGCTTGCTACTGTGAGGTCAGTCTTACCTGTCCCCAAAAATGCCAGCACCAAAAAGCAATAAAACAGTGAAAACTATCTTCCCTCAGCCATTACAGGCTTTGCACCTATATATTCTCATGCTACTAATGAATGCAATTCTGTAAATCTAATCTCAACATCTAATCTTTACGGTATCGCACTTCACTAACCAAGATGCAACAGAGCAAAAAGGCTGCTGCTGCTGCAAGCACAGCAAGTGGCAGTGCTGCACTCGTGGAACTCCCGCAGTCAAGTGTCAGACAAGGCAGCAAGTCATGAGGCTTTATGCTTTGGAGTCGTTCAACACTTATGCAGATCTCAGGATCTGCAATCAGCAGTTCAGCCAGTCTTTCTTACTGTGCATTTATAACCTTGGCTTTACTCCACGTCAACTGCATTGCACACAGGCAAGTTGTCTATGCTGTGCCACGTTACCTCGTTTTTATTGAGCATACTTGCTCTTCTGTCTGTGGGCAATTAACTTAATTTGCGACAAATAAAAGTTTAACCAGTTTAAACTTCTCATCAGGATTTTGGCACAGGTTGCAAAAAGCCTGCCAGCAAACTATGGCCACAAGCAGCAGTTGCTTTCACCAAGGCATTCTTCAGTGAGATCTCTCTCCTGCTACGCTGTAGACATAGCCCAACATACTGCAGCTTTTCAGCTACCTCTTCTGTGTAGCTCTCTCACTTATATCACACAGGAGAGGGTATATATACCCTGTAAGAGGTGTAGCAGTGGTATGCATTTACTAGAGGAATGGCTCCAAAATACACAGTGCAGCAATCTGCTGGAGAACTCAGTATAGGCTTATTTCAAATAAGAGACCACTTTGTCCTCTCTGGCCAGACAAGCAAGACACAGAATAAAAAAGGCAGAAGCAATTGCTGCCATTCGTACGCAGCAGATGACTGAAGAAAAGTTGTGGTTTTCAATACAACCTCACATCTTCTCTAAGCCTTTTTTTTGCAAAATAAACAGAAGATCAACACTGCTGCCTCTGAAGACACAGACCATTTTCTTACCCCCTCATGCTCTACTGTTGTCTCTCACGTCTCCCCCTAAGCAAACCTGCCTGGATTACTAAGAAGAGGGACACTTAGACAGCCGGACTGATCGCTGTGATCAGGCAATAAAACTGCGAGGCCACTTTGAAGTGCAAAGATATTTCCTCACTGCATGCATGTATTTAAAAAATACTGCCAAACTGAGTTGTGACAGAGCACAACTCTCCACATGACAGAAACATTCAGTTAAGTTAAACTGATTTTGCTGATTTTGCCTTTCCTCTTAGATCTTCTCTTCACCCTCTAAATTATTCTAGTCTGTGCATCAATCCCTCACTGAATCTCTCTCATTGTACCACCTAGACACCCTGGAAAGTTTGATCTTGTCTCAACTGGAGTCTCTCTTGGGAGTAACCAGCCCGTCATACTGCAATTTATTACCTTCCAAAAGAGCCTGCAGACAAAAAAGACACCTCAGGACTTAAAACGATCCACTGATGTTCTGTTGCAACCTTTATTTAAACAGACAATTTGGCTAAGATGTCCTAAACAGACAGGGAACAAATTGGAAAGATTAAGTGTATGACAAGGACAAAACCAAAATTCCATCCCAGATCGTGGCAAGAGCTCCAAGCAGCATTTCTGCCTTACATGGAAGTGT
Source organism: Antrostomus carolinensis (assembly GCF_000700745.2). Lineage (NCBI taxonomy): Eukaryota > Metazoa > Chordata > Aves > Caprimulgiformes > Caprimulgidae > Antrostomus > Antrostomus carolinensis. Next base: position 3,384 of record NW_010336394.1, on the reverse strand, counting down.
TTTAATTGTGCAGCTGGAAATTAAAATCCTATAAACTGGCGTTTTCCTTAGAACAGCAGCCCTTTATCACATTCAGGCACTGTTTATCGAAGAGTTTACTGTATCACCAAGCCAGCAACAGCACAGAAAAAGCAGGAAACTGAAGCAAAGAGCAATTCACTCGCCTAATGGCGCAGGCAAGCCTGTGGCAGGGCCAAGAACTGAGCATAAGCTTCCTTACATATTGGCACCCTGCCTAAGCTAAGGCAACAAAGAACATTTGTGCAGAACTGCTTCCCCAAATACTAACTGGACAACAGCTATCACACATCGTATCAAAAACTGCATGAACAAATACCATCTTTTAGTTAACCTGCCAGAAAGCTAACACTGACTAAGAGGCAGCCAGTGCCCAGCCTGGATCCGTTCCAGCCTTCCTACCTGTCAATTCCAGTCATTCACAGTCTTTGTTTGAGTCCCCCATGAGGTGACCTTTACAAAACTCAGCTCATCTCAGGGAACTCAGTGACCCACAATATCATTACATGGAACAGTTCTTAAAGCACAATGGAAAAAAAAAAAATTATAAACACGTGTCTTCCAGTCAAGTTCAATAAAAGACAGTAATACCTTAATTTTCTGGTGAATATGCCTCAGTGAATCTGCTGTACCCATGTCCATGTTGTCACTGATGCACACAAAATCCAGCTTCATTTTTGTGTCCAAGTTTAACATCTTTTGGATTTCCTTCCTGGTAATCACAATGACCTCTAGGACAGATGAAAGTGGGATGAAATCAAGCAAAAAAACAAAAAAACCCCACCAACATATTCATCACAAATAGAATACATTCCCTTTTTATTTACAAAGCCTGGTGGAACTGTCAAAACGTTTGAGGAACATACTTGGTTCTACAAGAAACCAAACTCTTCTGGCAACAGTAACTTTTGCAAAAGAGAAACTCCTACTGAATAAGAAAACAATCTCTCCTTCTTTGTGTGAGTGGAGGGTTGTTATTGAAAGGGACACATGCATGTGAGTGGCATGAGTTAGCAAGACAGAACAGAAATGTCTTCTATTGTCAGCAAGTGACCTCAAACCATGTGTCCTCACACAGACCAATGAGACCTCGCATTAATATCACCAACAGCTTTGTCTTCTGCCCACCCCGACCCTGTATAATCCCCTGTGGACAACACCCCAGTAATCAACCACAGTATTATAATACAATGGTTAAATTATTTCTCAGCACCAGCTTGGCAAAGGAGTGGAGCAATATGTGAGCAACCAACTCATTCCATCTTAAAAATAATAAAAAAGGATATCGACAGCATAACGAAAGCATTTCCAAAACTAAGAGTGTGAGAACAAAAGCTCTGCAAAGACAAGACTGAGAAAACAAAACAGCAAGAAAACTTCTGCCTCAGGAAGAACCAGCAAGTAAACTCAGCCTAGGAAGCTCCTGTGGTAAGATGAAAACACACCAAGAATAAATCCGTATCGATTAAAAGTGAACTCATCCTGAACCTGTTAAGAGAAGGGAGGAAGGAACTGTAAACATGAGAATCGTGCAGCAGTTTGGTACCAGAGATACAGGAGGATGTCCCTCCCACTCCTATACTGGATGCCAACTTGGATTCAAAACAGGCTGAGGAACCTAGAGACAGGGATTGAAAGCACACCTTGAACTGGGGAAAGAAGTAACTGATGGGAGAAGGAATTGGTGTCAGGGGGAAGCTTTAAGTCCACAGTTCAGCATAAATCTGGTGAGCTGGACAAAGGTCTCCTAATAGTTATTAGGAGAGATGTAGCACTCGCAGCTGGGACAGAAGGGATGCAGTGCACCAGACTATGGAACACCTACTCACCAATACAAGCAAATATGAGGAACTAAAGCCTCCTGTAATTCTGAGATCCAGGAAGAGAATTCATACACTGGGCTATTAATATGCAGAAATGTACAGCTTGGTCAGGGGGCAGATGCAAGAGAAGAGCAGGAAGGTGTCAGCCTGCTTACTGAAGCTGCACATACAACCCATGCACGTCCAAATTTTCTTAGGGTACAGATGAGCTGAAGAGCTTTGTGTGAGAAAGGAGAAAGATCTGACCTTAACACCACCTACTAGTGGTCAAGAGCATCAAGTGGAAATGGTTAGTTCTGAATAGAGCCACAAAAAGCACAGCACTGGTTACACAGAAGCTTTTTGCTACCCATATATCCATGTTGCAGGATAAAAGTATAATACCAGCAAAAAAAGAGGCAGGAGAACAGTCAGAGGAAGTGGACATTCAGAAAGCAGAACTCATCAAACAGGCAAAAAGCAATTCCTTAAAAGTTCTAAAGGATTTCTTAATGAAATAAAATAAAGGCAAAGTCTCAAGTCTGCTCTTTCTTTTGCTGTTTCACATTAAAACAGTAAGATGCTGACGTAGATCACCATGAGCTGATCTCCACAGAGAAAATAAGTAGTCAGGAAAAAAGCCACATTTGCAGGACGGTGTAGAAAATACTCACACGGGCAGGAGAAGCAAAAACAGAGCAGCAGAAAGTCAAAGAACAAATACAAATGTTAAAAAAACAGAGCCATGAAAAGGTGTCAGGAAGAAGTTTTATAAGTATCAGGGGAACACCACAGAAGGATTTGATTCACCACTCAAAAGGTAAACAAAAACCTAAACTCAGAAAACACTAAAGAACCTCACCACGTACTAAATACCATTTTAGTCCTCCTGTGAAACAAGGCCCACAGATGAGCATCACAAACCTGACACTTTCCCCTGCCCTGTTCCATACAAAACCCAGCACTTGGCTCCACACTGCAACAACAAGGACTAAATGCCTCAGAAAGAGCAAGTAACCCTGAACTTCAGGCCAGACTGAAACAACAAACCAAGAGATATCCCAAGAGATCTGACACGCTTCTCACGCCACTCTCATTAATGACTCAGGGAAAGGAAGGAGACACTCCCAGTTAACAACGCTGGAAAGACACCAAAGTTGTGAAAAGCATATAGATGGAAAAGCCTTGGAGAGGGGAGATGAGGGGGAAAGGGGTGCAGGCACAGGAAGCACAGGCTAGCACTAAGGACAGGATGTGACATGGGCCAACAGCACAGCTCCAGTGCAGGGCAGAGACCTCCTCCTGCTAAGGCAGCTGCCCTGATCAACAGGTCACCTACCACAGGACATCAGAACAAGGGGAGGCACACACAGGAGTGGCAGAGGCGGCCATGGGAAGCCAGAAAACACTAGGGTAAGCACGTCGCCCCCCCCCGCACCCCGAGCCACCGTCGGTTCTCACCTTCGAAGCCGGCGCGCTCCAGGAGGTTCAGCGGGTACCAGAGCAGGGGCCGGTTGCCCACCGGGAGCAGCGGCTTCGGGATGCTGGAGGTCAGGTCCGTCAT
>NW_010336393.1:0-11082 GCF_000700745.2 Antrostomus carolinensis | reverse complement strand
TATATACACACACATATCTCCAAAGCTGTGACTGAAATTTGCATCTCAAGGTACAACTTATAACAAACTTTAAAACAAATATGATCACCTTCAGAAGTAAGAAAGTCCTGGCAAATATCACTTTTCAAAGTGATATTTCAAAGCTTAGCATTTGGAGGAGATTTACTTTATACTGAAAAATACACGTTAGTTTAAAATGGCCACAGCGAAAAATATTATTGATTTTATTTCACATTGCAAAGCACAACTAAAATAGAACAAAAAACCTGAATTGTGTTTCACAGTGGTTTCAATAAATGTAAAGAGCAACATGAGATAAATTTACCCACTAACTCTACTGTCTGTATACTGAAAGTGCAGTACTCCAGAGGGACCTTTAAGAATACAAACATTGATGTAGATCAGTTTTTTGCCCTGTTCAATGACATATCTCATGTCAAATAAATAAATAGGTAAATATTTAGCAGTATTAAAATAAACCAATTCTTTATGTAGAAAAGGATGCAGTGGGGGATAACTGTTAAGAAACACTACCCAATAAAGGTGATCAAAGCCATTGCTGTATTATGGTCAGATTCACCTTATCATTTCAGTTGAAAATTCTGTGTATTTTTAGTGGAAAAGGCATAAGAAAAGAAAAGGAGAGAGGGAGAAAGAGAACTTTTGACTTCTGAAACTTCAACATGTTCTAAAGGTATTTCATTTTTTTGTTGCAAAATGTTTGTTTTCCACTGGAATTATTAAAAGGGATGCTATAATAAATAAACAAATAATTTTCTTTCTAGTCAGATAAGTATGTCTAAAGGTAGACTCTCAAAACTGTCTACCTACCTGTGCATTTATATTTTGGTTGCAGAACCAACCAACTTATTATTTCTGCACCTTTACCCACCAACGATTTCACCCACCAGAAAAATGTGTGCCAAAAGATTAAGAATTTTATCACTACATATCCAAATATAACTTGCCTTTAAAACCCAGGATTTGCCTCTCTACTTATGAAAACCACTTTTATGTGTGCTTGTTATCTAAAGGATTTTGAGCAACTGTGGATGAAAAATCTGTAGAAGCACTGGCTTAGTACAGCAATTCAGCTGAGTGGCAAGGTAGGTTAGCTCCACATACATCCAAGGGGTACTACAGGACAGCACGGAAGGGCATTGCCCATGGATTTTGGACAGTTTTCCTCCTTTGGGATTTCATCCCTGACCTCCACTACCTGCAATTAGGGACTTTTCTGATTCCAGCATGGTTGTTCACAAGGTAAAAGAAGTATATTGCTATCAGCTTTGATATGTATGGACCATTAATACAAAAGATCAGAGAAGAGTGGGAATTTATGTAAAAATCATGCCATTTGAACCAGTGAGAGCAGAAAACTATGATTAATAATCTGGGTTATTTAGCTTGGTGGCCAAACCCCTAACTCCATGGGATCTGCAGCTCCAAAGCTACTGGAGTCAAAAGAGTAGCAGAATAGGAACCCATCTGAATACAGACTGTTGTGCATGCAGGGCAGATTTGTACTCTGAATGTTAAGCTAGAATACATTATCTAATGGAAAAAAAAAAATCCATCTTTGGCTGTCAAAATTAAAGAACAAGCATACAGCAAGAAATAAAGGATACAGCTAGAAATACGAAGTAAAATTGCCTGGTGAGCTAAACAAAGCTTGTTTTGTTTCAAATTACAATAATAAAAATGTCACAGGTGAGGAAAATATAATTTTTGTCCACATTTTGGAACACAATCTGTTCAATCAAAAATTAAGACGTCTGTTCTGTTACTGCTATTTCCATCTTTGAACCACGCTGCCCCTTTATAAATTAGCTAGAGCAGAGAAAAAAAAAACATAGTAACATATTTTTCTTTCTTTGTTGGAATTTGTTAGTTTTATGACTGTGTCAAATCCTGCCATTTAGGATCTGGGGCTTTTTAGATATATTAAGTACATGTGTTTGATGTTTTTGTGTGAAACTGTTTTCATTTTGTGCTGTCTAGTATAATATCTGGAGTCATGCATCAGTTGTTGTTGCGAATAAAGATTTACTGGGGGATGTTCAAATAAGGAAAGGCTGTCATGTCACAGTGACAAATCTAATGTGTGAAACAATCATGTTCCTATAAAAACAAAGATTTATGTAGATATAATATCTTTATTTACAGCAATTATATTGAAAGCTATTTCAAGACAGCTGCTATCCAAAGAGCCTTTTCCTGTTTCCTCACTTCATGAGGATGATTGTACTTTACTTTTAAAAGAATCTGATTTTTTTTTTCATTTCAAATACACATGAATACACACACTCTGAGTCATATTCAGACAGAGCACATTCTTCACAACTTTCTCTGCCTTATTAACAAAGAAGAAGTTCAGGTGTTTCTGATGACAGGCTTGAACCACTTGTGCCAAACCAGTGGGAAACATAAAGGAGAGAGAACTGGCCAGTGCTTAGCCTGTATAAAGGATGTCCAAAATTATGGTAAAGAGTTTAGAGAGTTTGGATATCAGTAGAAATCAGTCTATTAACTCCTTTGGAGTTTGGATTAGATTTATGAGAACAACTCATTTCAACTGTAAACAAATCTGCCTGTTGCAGAACTGACCATTATTCTTCAGTGATTTACAAGGGAGCATACTGATGGGTAGTAGTTTGAATATTCTCCTGATATAAACATTGCATGAGTTTTTCTTTTGAGGATGAACAGTTAATTACATTTGAATAATTGGACCTATATGTGCTGAACTATAGGAATATTTGATTGCAGATCTGATCAGGACATTCCATTTCTGAACAAAGATCTCTGAAGTGCACTGGTTCACAAGGGGATGCAACTACACTAAACATTAGTTGATGTTTCTAAGGAGGTAGCTCATTCCTTTTCTGTAAAATGATAGAGAATGTTTTTGTCTGGGGAACATATCTAGCAAGTGAAATATGCCAGAACAAAAAAGGCCTATCTACTGTAACCTATGCTTTATCATGTACCAGCTCTCTCAGTCTATTTATCAACTCTTGTTTATAGAAGATTGTTTTCTATCTCAGAATACTGTTTTTCCTCAAATGAAGAGGCCCTTTTTTAAAGTGTTTGGTTCATCCTTGTTTTGCACTTTCACATTTTTGTTGTTAGACTGCACATTTTAGCCTCCAGGTTGCACAAATTTTAGTGTGTTCAATAAACTAAAACACTATAAGCTATCACTCTTGGATTACACAGTTTTGACACCACACTGTTGCTATTGTGTCTTACCCTGGGAAATAATAGGAGTTTTGTACATTCAGTGCAGCAACAGACAACTGTTCACAAGCGAGCTACACTTACAATGGCCACTTAGGCTTTCAAGCTGATGTTACTGCTCTGGCGGGTTTGAACCTTTGAAATCAAAACATGTTTAGTACTGTCCATATCTGACTGTGTAAAATATGAAAATGAAAAAACAATCCTTGCTGCACTCAGCCTCGGTATGACTGCAAAAATCTCAGAAGATAAAAGCTAGTAACGAAATAAAATGGAAAAAATATAAGAAGGAAAAAAATAATGCCTTAAACAGGCTTTACTGGCCATTAAACTTGTGGTGAGCTGTTTAGATACACAAATTCTCATGGGTGAGAGATATGCAGCTTCTCTACAGACTGTGGCTAGAGCTGCTAATAGGCACCCAGCACACTTCTAAATCTAAAAGGCTTTGTGGTAATCCCATGAGGATCCCTCACCTCCTGTCTCAGAAATTTTCTGAGATCTCATATTGCTTTTTCTTTTGCTATAATGTCTATTTTAAAATCAAGCCACCTTGCTTGTGTTTAAGTGGATTGGTCCTCTGGATAGCATATGTGTAATAAATCACTGAGAGCCTGTGGAATTATTTTAGCAACTTTATTCAAGATAGCTGACCAAAAAATAATCATAATAAAACAATAGATTAAGATGTACAGTAAATTTAGCCTTACCGCTTGATAGGAAGAGAATGATTCTAGCAAAACCAGTTAAGTGGTTGCATAGGACTCATGGCAGATTTTCTTGAAGACTTCAGGGAGGAAGAAAGGAGGTTTAATGAGCACTCCTTGAAAAATGTGAATGCCTGTTAAGGCTCATTCCTTTCTGTTTACACCTTGTTTGCTGGGTACTGTTTTCTTCTCCTGCAATGAAGTCAATAAGCTTTATCCAGACCAAATGAAGAAGGCCTTGAATATTAACAGGCCACTCAGGCAGAAAGCAGCAGGAGGCGGAATTACATGATCTGCCTCTGGGCTGGGCATTTAAGACTTTCTTACAGACCTACCTACCTCCTACAACAACTCTGTGTGTGAGTGACTGGTAAAATTCTGCGGGTCTCTGTCAGTTGTTATTACCATAATTTTCTTTTTCATTCTTCTTCCTACGTGTGGAATAAAGCTTAAAATACAGAACATGCACTAACTCCTTAGGATACTTTCTAACTAGTGATTTCTTTGCCTGACTTGTTACTGCATCTTTCTAAGCTGTGATCAACTTGATCTAAATTCACTGATTTTGGACAGAAAGTGAGAACACTTGGCAATGTGTTGTTATGTTTGGATTTTCCAGTTGGTATTGATGGAAATGATAAAAACAGATAAATTTGCCTGTTTAGTGTTTCAGACTAGACAAGAAGGAGGTAAAATCTGTTATTCAAATGCAAATTTACTCACTTCTTTTTGCCCTTGACTACACTTGTAGATTTCCTCCGTTATATATATAAAGAGGTAAGCAAAAAAATATGACACCTAATTTTAATGAGCAGCAATCGTATACACTAAAGCCAAAAGTCAGACATTAGTCAGCCCTTTTTTCATCGTAGTTGGATGGAACTTAGTAACACCTGCAGTTTCATTTGCATTCTCATATCCATTTCTACATAAAGAGTCGCATGCTGAGACTGTTACGCGTTTAGTATTTATGCCACTTTTAACTGCATTCTAAAAACAACTGGTAATTTATTTCCAAACAAAAGCAAAAGACATTTTATAGGGAAAAAAAAAAAAAGGAGTAATGCTAAAAGGTCTATTTGGGACAGGTGGTGTAAATCAGCATGTTTTCATTAACTTCTACATTGGTTTTGAACTAGGAAGGCTTTATTGACTCGTTTGACTAAGGAAGTCAAGTACTTTCAAAACGGCTAACATGAGCAGCAAGGTGAATGATTCCAGGTTTAAATGTGTTTGAGTAGTCCTTCTCCACCTACTACATGTGGCCTGAGGGAAGGGGATGAAAAGCCATAAGATAGAGTACAGCAAATAAAACCAATAAAAGAAGCAGTATCTGTAGAATCGTATTACATCCATCTTTGGAGATCTGTAAAGCCCACAGACCACTGCAGCTGCTGAAAAGCAACATTAAGCTGAGGCAGACAAAGATGCCCTCTACAAAAGGAAGCAGAATAAGTTTTGATTGACAAGTGTATATGAAAAACATTTTAGTTTTATTGCCATGGGTGTAGTGAACTTGTCCAGCCATTGTCCTTTCTGCTTTTATGAGATAGCTGTTCTATAAAAAGTGACATACAAAATCTTCATAAAAAACATCTCAGCATTTTATTAAAAATGCCAGCTCTGGCTTCTAAAGGGAATGTACCTTGTCCATTCATAAAAATTTCTTCCTGACAGTACTTATTTTGTGTGAACTCTTTGCCCTCTTATCACTTGTTTACCAGCTCTTGATTTTTCCCTTGGGTTAACATACAGTCAACATTTTATCCATGAACATCTTGAGAATGAATAGAAATCTCCATCAAGGTTTTTTAATCAACACTTAACCACGTGCATTTCTGCTTGGTCTCCAGTAGTCATGTTTGAAAATGCTTTACTAGGAGAACCCTTGACAGACTCCTCAGAGACTGGGAGGATAAACAGGCAAAAGTACATTTTATCAAAGAATCTCAATGAAAAGTACATTGAGATGCTCAAGTGCCTGTTTTATCCTTCTTTTCTTTCTCTTATTCTTTTCTCCTTTGTGGGCAAAATTATATCTAAATTCACCAACACTTTTTGTTCCCCTGTCATAACATCGTCCCCATGGTACTAAGCAAGATTGATGTTAACCAAAAAAATTCACTCATTAAGAGTTAAAAGGAGATCTGCATGGTGCCAGACTGTATTGCATCTGTCTAGTATGAGGTTGCTCTGCCCATGTTCCATAGCATCTGGCACTGGCCTCTCAGAAAAAGAATGGTGGATTAGATGGATCATAGATGTAATCCACTTTGACAAGATCTATGTTCCTGTGACTCAAGGAACATAATCCAATTATTCAAAGGAGCAAGCGCACTGCATTTAAAAGCACAGTCTCTTGTGTGAAGTTTCCACCTGAAGCAATACAATAAACACAGTATGTGTCGTATTTAAAGAACACGTTAATGAGATCTTTTTTTGTTTGCTATATACATTAATTTGTGTGTGTTTCTGCTAGGATTTTTGCTAAAAGGGGAGAATGTCTAAAATATAAACCCTACCCCCCAGACTACTATGTTACAGTGTTTGATGGATCACAATTTTAGTGACAAATCTACATTAAAGAGGAAAATATAGACATAAAACTTTGCATTCTGCAAGATCCTAGTATTGTTTTAAGACACTTAGCCCTCTCCACACCTGACTCTAAACTGCAGCAGAAAATCCTGGTTGTTAAGCCAAATGTAGGAAAAACTGTTTTGTTTTATGTCCTTGTAGCTTTTAAATTTCTTTTTCTTTTGATTTTTTTTTTTTTTCTGAAAAAGCATATGCATTTATTAAGGTTGCAGTCTGACCTCACTCCTTAATTAATGGAGAAAAAACTTTGAACAGTGAGTGGATTCTCTCTGACCTGATAAGGCATTCAGCCTGATTACAGTTTTTCATGCAGTTCAGAAACAGAGAGGAGAGTGTGTGGATTCTCTGATGTTTGGTGGTGCAGTGCAAATGGCATGTCTGTAGTACAAACTGCAACCTCAGAGCAAGCACTGAGAATCTCTCTTACCTTCCACCCTCATGAAATATCCAACTAAATTATCAAATGCAGTTTATAGAATCATAGAATGCTTTGGGTTGGCAGGTACCTTAAAGATCATCTAATTCAAACCCCCCCTGCCATCAGCAGGGACACTCCCCACTAGATCAGGCTGCTAAAAGCCCCACCCAACCTGGCCTTAAACACTTCCAGGGAGGGGGCATCCACAACTCTCTGGGCAACCTGTTCCACTGTCTCACCACCCTCAGAGTGAACAATTTCTTCCTAATATCTAATCTAAATCTACCTTCTTCCAGTTTAAAGCCTTTACCCCTTGTTCTATCACTACCTGCCCTTGTAAAAAGTCCCTCCCCAGCCTTCCTGTAGGCCTCCTTCAGGTACTGGAAGTCCACTGCTTTCCCCAGAGCCTTCTCTTCTCCAGGCTGAACAGCCTGTTCTCATAGGAGAGGTTCTCCAGCCTTCTGATCATCCTCATGGTCCTCCTCTGGACTTGCTCCAGTAGGTCCGTGTCCTTCTTACACTGGGGGCTCCAGATCTGGAAGAATTACTTCAGGTAGGGTCTCACAAAAGTGGAGTAGAGGGGGAGAATCACCTCCCTCGACCTGCTGGCCATGCTTCTCTTGATGCAGGCTAGGATACCATTGGCTTTCTGGGATGCAGCACACATTCCTGGCTCATGTTGAGCTTCCAGTCCACCAACATACCCAAGTCCTTCTACTCAGGGCTGCTCTCAATCCATTCACCACCCAGCCTGTATTTGTGCTTAGGATTGCCCTGACTAGGGTACAGGACTTTGCACTTGGCTTTGTTGAACTTCATGAGGTTTACACAGGCCCACCTTTCAAGCCTGTTAAGGTCCCTCCGGATGACATCCCTTCCATCCAGCATGTTGACCGAACCATACAGCTTGGTGTCATCAGTGAACTTGCTGAGGGTGCACACAATCCCACTGTCCATGTCTCTGACAAAGACATTAAACAGTGCCAGTTTCAATACTAACCCATGAGGGATGCCATTCGTCACTGGTCTCCACTTGGACATTGAACCATTAGCTGCAAGTCTTTGAGTGCAACCATCCAGCCAATTCCTTATTCACCAAGTGGTCCATCCATCCAATCTATGTCTCTCCAATTTAGAGACAAGGATGTTGTGTGGGACAGTGTCTAATGCCTTGCACAAGTCCAGGTAGGTGACTTCAGTTGAGGCTGGCAAACAGCTGAAGTTGGCAAACAAGTTACTGAGAGAAGAGAGGGGATGGTCAGGAAAAAGATGAAGGAAAGATAACAAACAATATGAGTACACTTACTGTTTTCCCTTAGAAAATGTAGCTAAATAGTGAAGCATTAATCACTATGGGTCATCAGATCATCAACTAGTTTAATCCTTGCTATTTCTTTAAGCACTTTAAATCAGCTGTGAATTATGCCCTTGACCTTAGTATCACTGAATCCTTTTTCATCCTGTGTGAATGATTTGTGATTTCAGAGGCACAGAGTGGCAGATACTCATAAGATTTCTGCATACAGCTCAATTTAAATTGTTTCTCTCTATTCCACAGATTAAATAGCTCTCTACATTCAAATCCCACCTTAAATTTCACCTTCATCAGAAAGTTGGTAAGCTGGTAGTCGACTCATAATGCTCAGAACAAGAGATGGTTTGAGACTTCCTAAACATTTCAGCAGCAAAATATGCATTATTAAATACTGTGCTATCAAAAAGGATTTGCCAACTTAAAGTGATATTTCTTCCTCACTTCTGAGTTGCCCATTTTGTGGTTATCACAATTAATCACAAGTAGTTATATAACAGCAGCACAATGAGAAAAAGATTTATGATTATTAAAAAGGATCTATAGTAAATTCCTGTCTGCATGGAGGGAAAATTTAACTTAAACAGCAAATTAACTACTTGGTTTTGGATATCCCATATGAGCTATTTAACTAACTAGATATACACAGTTTTTCACTTGAAATCTATGGGTCACAGCTCTTTTTATTGTAGTCCCAGCAGTAATATCTTGCAGTGAGGTGTTATATAAATTGATCTAGTGAATATCAGAGAAGACATGAACCAAAGCTGAATTTCATGAACCTCATTCTCTTTTGAAACGTTCTTTTGAACCCGTTTTAAGTTATCCTTACATTGCAAAACATAATGTAAGCTGCTTACCTAGAGGTCAGGGATCTAACACTATGAGAACATAGTGGGGTATTTTCTTCACATTTCATTGTACATTGTTGTTGCTTCCATCAGACACTGATGCAAATCATCCAAAAATATCCATAGCATTGACTGTTCACTGCCTAAGTCTTTTGGAATAACTCACAGTTTCCACTGAGATAATGCAGCTAACAGAAAGATCTGAGCTACAACTGACTCCAAGCATCTTTGGAGATCTTTCCTCTTCCATAAAGTCATAGAATCACAGAATCATAGGCATTGGAAGGGACATCAGAAGATCATCTAGTCCAAACCCCCCCAGCTAAAGCAGGCTCCCTACAGCAGGTTGTCCAGGAAAGCTTTCAGGCAGGTTTTGAACATCTCCAGGGATGGAGACACCAGAACCTCTCTGGGCAGCTTATTCCAGTCACCTAAACAAAACTAGTAATGCTACCTACAGAGGCACCACTACACTTTTTCCAGTAATAACGTGATCATTATTATAGTTCTTGTTGCCCCATCTGCTTGATTTTGTTCTTCTGTACAATAACCTGGGATATAACCACATGATTCCTCAGTGTCAAGCCAAAAAAAAAAAAAAAAAAAAAAAAAAAAAAAAAAGAGTTTGAGTCTTCTACTGAATTCTAACCTAATCTTCCTCAAAAATCTGGTGTTTCATGAATGGACAATTTTCAAAGATACTGTACATTCAGACTTTGTATTGATTTGCATCTCAAATTCATTTTTGTTTATAAGATTGTATTGATACCAGTTGGGCAGAAAAAAATTGTTAGTTTTGAAGCACAGGTGGAAAAACTTCATTTTTTGTGAGATAAATCAAATGCTGAGCAATTAATTAGATCCCTCTCTTTGTCCCCGCTCTCCTTTTGCAATTATCAGCTTTACCTGAACAAGTTGATGTCATACCTTCTGGATGCTCGTTTTCTGAGTCTGGACTTGGAAAGTGACAACCCTGCTCCATTCTACGTACTTCACCCCCTATTCCTTTGTTTTTACACATGTATATCTAACTGAAGAACTTATCTTCTTACAGCCTTCAGCCTTTTGTTGCTCTATCTCTAACTACACAAGTCAATTCTTTCTTGACAGGCATCTTCAATAATTTTGTTTTAATAATTCTCTAGACAAAACATATGACATGGGAGACACATTAATAATTGTGAAAACTTTGACCATGGATTATATGTTCTTTAGACTTCCCATAATCCGTCCCTTACTAGTGCTAATAAATTCTTTTGGATTCCATGATAATACTGATAACTTAAATTTCATGGTGATTGGTGAGGGTAATGCAGGTGAAACAGGAGACATACTATATAAAAATGAAGTCTCCTACCTATCTAGTATGCTCATCTCTCCAGCTTTCTATTAAAAATGTTGCTTGTGGGATCCCTTCTCATTAAGTTCTTGTAGGGAAGCACAGATAGAAGTACATGCCAACTAGCTGGTACGCATGCATAACCAGCAGAGGCAATAGTGCGTGTTTAATATATTGTAAACTTATATATAATATTAAAAGGTACTGTACTCTAAAAACCTATATACAATCACAGATTTCCTTTTTTAGCATGCTGGAAAAGTCTCTAAGGGAATCCAGTCAGGAATAATCTTCGGTTTTGTGTTGGGATTTTTGGTTTGTTTGGGGTTTTGGTGTTTTGTTTTTTTTTTTTTTGGGGGGGGGGGGGGGGGGTGTTTTTTTTGTTTGTTTGTTTTTTTTTTTTTTTTTTTTTTTTTTTTTTGCTATTAATCCCATAGTCCCCTGGCCCCAAGTCAAACACCCCACAGCCCAGGCTGGGCCAATGAACACTAGAGAAACGCCTCTGAGAGTCTGTATTTGTGAGGGGAAGGACCATCCTGAAAAGAAGTAGGTAGGCATGAACCTGGGAAAAACGCCATTTGACGTGAACAGAAGATGACCATCAGCCAAAACAAAGG
>NW_010336392.1:0-3039 GCF_000700745.2 Antrostomus carolinensis | reverse complement strand
GGCTGCTGGCCAAGGGCTGGCCCAGTGAGACCATCACAAGGCTCTTGACTTTCCTCCCACCGCAGCGTTCCTCAGCCCCGGGGCAGTTTGGATGTGTCTCGTTATGCCCGACCACGCCGACGTCAGGCTCCCACCAGAGGATCGAGTCCGAAAACTGATCCAGATGGGAAGCGCCGTGGAAGTGAACGAGGACGTCCCACCGCGGCGCTACTACCGCTCCGGAGTGGAGATCCTGCGCATGGCCACCGTGTACTCCGAGGAAGGGAACATCGAGCACGCCTTCATTCTGTACAACAAATACATCACGTAAGAGCAGAGCCGCTTCGTTTGCGAGTCACCCCTGTCGACACGAGAGGTTGTGGGTTTGATGTTGCGTATTTTGAACGTGTCTGAACACTCTGAGGCCTTGCTGAGCTGGAAGAACTGGGTTCTGTCCACAGCTCTGCTCCTTTTGAATTTGGGTTCCCACAGAGATGAATCCAGCTCGTTAGACTGACCAGGAGATGTTGTAACAGCGTGAGGCACAGGCCCACAAACGCTGCTCACCTCCTGCGGGAGGTTTGTAAAAGTTCCCTTTGAAACCAGACTGATCTTGTGTCCCTCTGTCTCTCTGCTAGAGGAAACTCCTGTCAGCAGGAGGGAGCTTTTGGCTCCTTGTATGTCGAAGCTTCCTGGTGTTTTATTGCCAGAGTGGCTGGATTGTCACTAGGTTGGCTGTGACATCCATGGCAAGGATCCATGGTTGAGGATCTCTGTATCAAGTATCTACTTGGAAAGGATCTAGGCTGGTTGCTGGTTGCTCTAATAAACCAGCTACACCAGCTTCAGAGGAGAAGGCTGCTTTCCACTCAGGTTACTACAGCCCTTTACAACAGGCAGCAAGTTCCTCCTGCAGGTGCAAGGGCCAGTTGTACGTTTGGTTTTACATCTCAAAAAGAATATAATCCCCTCCACCCCAACATGCACACACACACCCAAACCTTTCTCAGGAGGGACTTAGGGAAGAGTTCTGGGTCCAAAGAACCTGATCCCAATCAACTGGTGAGTTTCTTGGGTGCTGAGCACCCTTCTAGAAAGCCCCAGATCATATATAAACCCAGCTGACACCCTGTTTGGTGTTTCAGCCGCCGGGTCTTCAGCTGTGGGGTCTACATTCCATATAGACAAGCACAGAGCTGCATCTTCTTGTTGTCATCTCCACAGCTGCCCATAAACGAGCCATTTTGGGTCTGAAACCCCAGCACCGTGCGTGCCGGACACCGTGCTGACGCGGTGACGTGGTGTCAGCTCTGGATTGTGTCTGAGCAGCCACGAGTACGAGTGGAGCAAACGTGTGTCTCTGTGTAGCTGAGCCTGTTGGTGTTCAAAGGGCTGAAAACTGTGAGCCTCACAAGCATCCAAGTGGCACAGTGTCCCCCATTCACCAGTGGCACAGTGTCCCCCGTTCCTAGACATTTTTTGACCAAAAGCCTGTCCCTCCACTGCCACCCAGTGTCACCCTGGTATGGTCTCTGCTGCACCCACACTTCCCCCTTATCCAGGATGGGCTTGGCATCTCCGTGGGCATTTTCTCTGCCTGCCCCCGTGTGCAGGGTTCCTGCCCCTTAAATCCAACACATTTTTCTCTGATTAGCTTTTCTTCCCGCCTTGAACTTCCTGAGCTTTTATGGGCATCACAGCGAATGCCCCGAGAGGCTGCACGGGGAGCTGGGACGTGTAAAACCCTCGGGAAGGTTTCCAGGCTGGTTACGTAGCCGTGGCCAAAGGAGAAACTCTTTAACTAAACAAACGAACCTTCGCTGTTTCACTCGAGCAGTGAAGGGTGCTGGTGTGTTTTCTCTCCAGCAGCTTTCAAATGCTCATGGCATTTACGTTAGCCTGGCTGCTGGGCTGCCAGGAAGGTGAAAAAACCTTCCCTCGGTGTGAATTCTCCAGAGCTGATGGATATGAGCTCTTGCCCTGAATTATTTGAAGATATGAACTTAATGTCACCGTCTCATTTCTTTAAATGAAGATGCGAAGCTGCAGCTTGAGCATTGGGCTTGATGTTGGGTTTTCTAGATGTCCTTCCCCCAGGGGTGTGACCCAGAAGGCAGGAGCAGGGCGCTGGTAATTGGAACCTCTCACAGGACTTGCTCTGCTCTCCACTTTCTAGAAATGGGACCCAAATTCTTCCCTCCTGTGCTTCAGCCCCCGTCAGCAGTCAGCGCTGTGGCTGTCCTTTCCCACAGCCCAGCTCCCTGCCGGGGTGTCTGGCCTAGAGCAGTTGCTTTCCACATCAGACTGTGCCTTTGGGAAAGGGAGGGCTCCAGCCCTGGGAAATGTGTGAGAGGCTGGGAGCTCACTCAGGGGGGAGTGAGCACATGGTCCGTGGGAGCGAGGGGGGGTCTCTGTGACTTTAGGAAGCCGGGTGTCTCATTGTTTCCCTGTACGGCGCTCCCCAAGGTCTGAATTACATGAGGAGATCTGTGTTGTGGTGCTTGATTTGGAGAGCTGTCAGTTTTGAGACAACCTTGTCTAGCCACGGAGTAAGCTCAAGACAGATCCACACTGAGATTCCCATCGAGGCAGCCAGTTCCCTGCTTGGCCCCTGGCCGCCTGCTCCATCCCGTGCAGGTTGGTTTGTTCCCCAGCTGGAAACAAGGCTTATTGCCCGGCCCTGCTCACTGAGGGCAGGAGGGCAGCGTGGCCATCTCATGGGATAACTGTGCCCCACCTTCCAGGGAGCTCTGCCAGACACAGGGGTGACGATGCAGAGAAAGAGCCCTGTGAGCAGTAGCACAAGGATAAAATCCTGCAAACAGGGAGCAATTCACTCTGGCTCAGCTCCACCAGGCTCCCTGGGCTTGAGGCATCCCCGAGTTACCTCTGCGAGCGAGTCCCCCGCAGCGCACTAGCTGACTGCGAGCTCAGGGTGAGCTCACGGCGAGCTTAGCTGGGTTCTTGTCTCCTGCAAGCGGAGCTGTGCTTGCTCTGAGTGTTCACAAAGCCGTCTGCTCTCACCTGGATCACACCCCTGGGGGAAGGACATCTAGAAAA
>NW_010336391.1:52341-86928 GCF_000700745.2 Antrostomus carolinensis | reverse complement strand
CCCAAACCAGTCTGGGATTCTATAAAAACCTCACACGGCAAGGAAAGCACTTGGGATCTTCAGACCACAGTATTAGAAAAAAATATTGTTGAAAAAACTTGTGTTGAGAAACACCAATTCATCAAGGCCAAAATGTTGTGCGGGAATATACCAGTTTTATCAGAAATCTCACCAGGAATGTCTTGTAAACCCCAGACACCCAGAGCAGCTCAGCATCAGCTCCCAGGAAGTTCGCTTGGAGCCAGGAAGACTAGGCTCCAAGTCCCCACTGGGTCCAGTTCCAATTATCTCCCACACCCTTCCAGGGGCAAAGCACATGGAGCAAAACCAGCCAAGGGTGCTCAGCACCAAAAAAAGTCACAAGTGTACAGTCAGGATGGTACAGAGCAGCAAACTGCGGTGGCCCATCTGCACCTCCATGGGCCATCATCCACAGCAATCCCAGTCCCCTGCTCCTAAATAGAGAAAGCTGGAGAACACAAGACACTGGAATTTCAGCATCTTCCAGCTTACCGTGGAGGCAGCTGGTTAGTTTGGCCATTTTTAACTTTGCACAAACCCTGCTCTAACTCCCCCAGCATTCTGGGTACCTGTGTTTCTGAATCTGGGTTTGGTCCTTCTGCTGAAGCTCTGTGCATGCCAGAGTGTCTATAGGCAGCAAGGACTATTCGTATTTGTGGGAGAATGAAGGAGCTAATTCAGGGCTTTGGTGAGATGAAAGGAAAAACCTTAATTAAAATAAGTTTCAAAACCCATCAAGATTTTTTTTTTATCTTACTCAGATTAGCAGCCATCCTGAGATTGCACTCTGAATCTAAATGCACTGCTTCTCTTCAGGCGTCGTGGGCTTTGCACACAAAGCCCTTAAGACATCAAAACCCATGCCAACCTAATAAAGTAAAAATGAGGGAAAAGTACATCCGACAGTAACTGAAATTACAGACACTTCCTCAAAGAACACCCTTATTTTGTATAAAACTTCCTTCCCCCATCCCAGCTCAAAACAAGCACTCCTGGAAGCAAATCATGAGTAATGTAGGGCCCGGGCAGCTCTTCTCGCACAAGAAAGCTGCCAATAAAAGGAGCTGGTTCACACCCGGGTTTGCAGGATAATGACATTACACTGCAAATTCCCGGGAGCAGGTAACACCGAGAGGAGCACTTTGAATGAGCAACTCTGACCACACACTTGGGCTCCAGGCACAAGTCCCCATCCTTGGCTTAGGGAACCTCATCCCAGGACAAAAGTAGGAGTGGGACAATGATACATTTCCACATCAGGCCGATTTTAAAAAAAAACTCCCAAATAAGTGCATTTGAAGCTCTTTGCATGTCTGCAACACTCCTGTTCATCCCGACAGAGCTGGAGTAATGAGTGATCAACAGCGCGTGACAAACGCAATTTATCATCGTGGTTCCCCAAGCCATGACTTTGCTTTCACCACTGCTGTACATAAACCCTAGGCACCCGCCAGCACCTTCTCCAGAGAGCTTTTTGAGCATCATCTGAAGAGTTACAGCAACTGTCTCACACAACCAAGTTTTTATAATGAAGAGGAAGCACAGAGAAGGAGAGTCTTCTTACCATAATTCCAACTAAAAAAATTACATTAAACATAGGGAAAATCCTTCCTGCTTGAAGGTTTCTCCAGTAAAACCCATCCTTACCATCTAGTCAAAGAACAGCCCCCCAGCCCTAGAGTCCAGAATAAGATGTGGAGCACTGGCTGCTCTTGATAGGACAAGAGGAAATGGTCTCAAGTTGCACCAAGGGCTGTTTAAATTGGATGTGAGGAAGAATTTCTTTGCTGAGAGCGTTCTGAGGCATTGGAAGGGGTTGCCCAGGGCAGTGGTGGAGTCCCCATCCCTGGAGGGATTGAAGAGTCGTGTAGACACAGCGCTGAGGGACATGGGTTAGTCGGGGACCTGTCAGTGTTGGGTTCATGATGGGACTCGATGATCTTGAAGGGCTTTTCCAATAGAGGTAATTCTGGGATTCTGCAAACACAGCCCTCCCAGCCCTGCCTTCGGGCTGCGCGGCGGATGCAGCCTGGCTCGCCAAGATGTGCAGCAAGGCGGGGAGGAGGACACGAAGCTTTTCCGAGCAAACCCTGCTGCTTGACAGGTTTTTGTTCTCCGCCCCCACCTCGCAGCGGTCCGAGCGAGTGCATTATCTGTATTGCATACCAGGTACCATTAATTTGATATCGAGTTTGCTTTAAGAAAAAGAAGAACCAAATCAATTTCTTGGGAGGATAAACTTGCAGCTAAAGGGAAAAACTACAATTACACTTTTCAGCCATGAAAAGTAAATCAGATGGTGCTGAAATCCCAGCAGAAAACACAGATTAATTAAAGTCTGCACTTTCTAAATCTGTTATTCAACTAAACACAGCTGTTAAAAAAATGATGCCTTTGCTGTAATTTTCACGTACATTCATACCACTGAAATACAGCGAAAAACATTATTAAGTGCATTCAGTTAGCTGCTGAAGTTGTGCAGGAAAAGAAAGCATGTGTATATGTTTAATTATGACAAGGATTGCTTTATTTAAAAGAAGAAATTTTACTTAGGAGCCCAAATGCTGTCTCCAAGGAAAGGATTTAATTTATTACAATGGCATAGGAGCAGGAAGGGAACCTGGAGGTAGAGGAAACCAGCATCAGACAGGAGCTCAGGGTGCTCCCTCCTCCCCCATCCCAGTCCATGCCCACAGCACGTGCCATCCCTCACCAGACCCGGGCACTCCTTCTGGTGCAAAACCACTTGTACTTCCAAGTGCTTTTGGCCATCTGTCCGTCACAGGCAGCGCTTCCCAATTTCACTCATTTCATTAACCCTAATATATTTTTAAGATCTTAACAGAGAAAAAAAAAAAACCAAAACCCAAACACAGAACAGTTTCTTTACAGGGCCTCATCTAAAACCCATCGCAGTGAAGAGAGGCTCGTCTGAACCCCGCTAGCTTCAGATCAAGCTCTCCTTCCACATGGAGCCAATTTATTCATCAGGAGATGGCACAGTTACCAACACAGCACTTGGTGCTGGGAAGATTGTACCAGGGACACAAGCGGGTCCCGATCCCCCCGGCTCGGCGGGGACTTTGGGCAGGGTGTGCGATGCCAGGAGAGCACAGCTTCCATTGACACCCGTCAGGTGGGGAAAACACCACGTGCCTGAAAGGAAAGCTTTCCTTCTCTTTCATTTCCCCCCCCCTCCTTCTCTCCAAGTCTGCATCAAGGATCAAAGTGGAGAGCTCCTTGCTCTGTCACAGAGGGAAGTGAAATTGCCGTGATTTGAATGCAGCCTAAAAGGCACTCTGCAATTCAACTCAATCAGGGTAAACTTACTTCCCAGCCCTGACACAGCTGTTCCTCCCCTATGGAAGAGAAAATACTACTTGAACCTTGGCTCCTCTGCAAGGGAGAGAAGGCATGCGAGAGCCCTCACTGCCTCTCAATCCGTCTGAAATCGTTTCAGCTTAAAATATAATTAGCATGATCTAATATATTAATACCAGCAATAGCTCCTTGCCTTAATATCAGCCTGTAAAGCCTCTCACAATCCAGCCTCGCGATTGCTGCTGTCAACAGCAAGACAACGACAATGTCACCAACACATGCTTGCAAGTATCACATCAGGGAAGGACTTGGACCCAAGACCTTAGAGCCAGGAGCAGCCACCTGGCAAACACCACCAGCTGACTCACAGTATCTCTACAAGACAGCAACCACAGGTGTGTGATGGTCATCTAGTGACAATACATTGCAACATCTGGAACTGTAGCTCACAGAATCACAGACTGATTTGGGTTGGGAAGGGACCTTAAAGCTCATCCAGTTCCAACTCCCCGGCCATCAGCAGGGACACCTTCCACTAGCCCAGGTTGCTCAAACCCTCACCCAGCCTGGCCTTGAACACTTCCAGGGAGGAGCAGCCACAGCTTCTCTGGGCAACCTGAGACACCCTCACACCAAAGAATTTCTTCCTCAGATCTCATCTAAACCTCCCCTCTACCAGTTTCAAGCCATCACCCCTTGTTCTGTCACTCCCTGCCTTTGTCCAAAGTCCTTCCCCAGCTTTCCTGGAGCCCCTTCAGGTACTGGGAGGCCGCTAGAAGGTCTCCCCGGAGCCTTCTCCAGGCTGAACAGCCCCAACTCTCTCAGCCTGTCCTCACAGCCGAGCTGCTCCAGCCCTCGCATCATCCTCGTGGCCTCCTCTGGACTGGCTCCAGTAGGTCCATGTCCTTCTGATGTTGGGGGCACCAGAACTGGATGCAGTAACAACTTGAAGTGTAACGAGTCCTTGTTTGCACTTAGCCTGCAATAAAAATAACTGTATTTTCATTCCCCTCCATTTTTTTTTGTTTGAAGAAAGCAAAAATCTTCAAATTTGGAGAGGCTGTAAAAAAGTGTTCTCAGGTCCAAGGAGACCCCCGAGTCTCTATGTAGTAATGGTCGGTCAGCTACATGTTACAAGAAATGCGTTGAATGAACTGGTCTAAGCAACTATTCCACAATGTCACAGAAAAAGACACTTCTCAGTAGGTTTTATCGTTGCTGGCTTTGGCATAAAACACCTCACTGCATCTACTTACTATTCCTTCATCTAATCTACCCAGCCCTATCAAGTATGCATCTTTTGCAAGTTCCTGAAACATGATCAACTAGAAGAAAAAACAACTAAAATCAGTAAAAAAGAAAAATGTTATTTTTTTCAGCGATGAGCAAGATGCACTGGTAGCAAAGTACTTCCTACAATCTTCCAGTACAGGGCGAAGGTTTTCATAAAAAAATAAAAAGAGCTCACATTTTGATCTTTTCCCAGAGCTAGACATGGTTTAATTAGCTTGATCTCATTATGTAAACTGGAGAGGAAAAAAGAACACCATTAAAGCAATATCCCACTGGCAAATGAGACAACCTTGACATCAACTAAGATATTTTCTTGGAAAAGTCTCCTCTGCCTGTGATGCAGCTTCCACACCTCTTGTTATCATGAGGTCTTAATCATCCCACCTCTTCCAGTTGCCCTGTTCAATTCAATGGCATTTCTTGGTTTCTGCTCCCCTCCAAGCAGCCTGAAAAATGCTGCTAGTAAAAAATCGAGCTAGGTGTTGACTTAGTTCTATTTAGCCTGAGATCATTCAGCTTGTTCTTTAGAAAAGATCAACTGGAACTAAACATTGCCATAATATACTCCATCTGTTAAAGTACATACTTTTGTAATAACACATTTAGAATTCAATAAGAAAAGTGAGAATTACAAACAAGGTGTCCATAATGAGCCTCAATATAATTATTAAACCAGATAAAGTAGGCCTGGTTTTCAATACAAGAAAGTTATTTGTACCTTAATGATAATGAAATGTAAAAAGCATCTGTAATTTCCGCTGAAATGTATTGCAGAAAGTCAACTTAGTGCACGTCACTTTGTTAAGACTATTCTTATTATTGTGTTTGCAATGACAGCAAAATGCTTCTTAGTTCCAACTCCTGGGATATATAAAAATATGATTAGAGCACTATAACAATACAACAATGGATTAATTTGCCCAACTATTACATTTGGATCTGAAAGACTTTTATAATTTATTTTACCAACTGAAAGGTGGTTATTTTGGGATCCTGGCTCATAACAAAGTAGTTCAGTGCAGCATTTTGAAATATTTTTTTTATATTCCAGCACCAGCAATGCTGCAAGGTTACAGTGAATCTCTCCTGTTTGCCTGCACCGTGAGCTTTTGTACTAGCCCTCTGCCCTGCCTGACCCTGGGATTTAGCTTGGGCTGCTCCAGAGCCGGAGCTGGGCTGCGTACTCAAATGAGCATCGCACGTCCTACAGCCGGCAAAACAAGGCAGTCGTGATTTAGCTGATAAAACCATTACCAAAGTAAAAGTAACTCACTTTTTGGAGGGTTGCTTAACGATACTACCTACACCAGGAAAGGAGAGTGTAAAGAATGAATCAACGTCGAACAGCACAGCTACCAAATGCAGACCAAAAGGTGGTGAGAAATCTGGCCTGAAGGGCAGACGATAGAAAGGAAAATAATAACTCATCTGCTGAACGCCAGTGGGACCCATCCTCTACCCCTGCAAGATTAGCATGGAATAATCACAGATTATTAGCAAATTCACGTGCTCACCCTCAAGTTACACCAATGCTGTTCAGAAGGGAGTGGAAGTTACCGTTTTGGCCTAAAATGGGGACCGGAATCAAGTTTTTTCAAAAAAGCAAGAGCCCCTAGGACCTCAGTTACAGTGCTATGCAAAAGGAAGTGAGTGTGCAGAGGCAGGAACAGCCCAACGACCAGAAACAAAGGCTAAACCAGAAACGTGCCGCACTGCTGCAATACCACGGACAGGACAACCCAACAGACCTGTCACCTCCCTCCTCCTGCCATCAGCACCACCACAGTTTGGTTTGACTGGACCTAAATTTCTCTTGTTAAGGCAAAATCCCTTCCCAGACTCTTTGCCCCAATCCCTTCCATTCTTCTGACGACTCCTGCTCTTAAATTTACTCTATTTTCTTCCAGGTGCCTCAGCTGCTGGACTTGGAGACCACCCTGCTCTGAGCATCTCTCCCAGGATAACACCGCGTTACACCTGCACTGCCACATGCAGAAACACAAATACATCCTTAACCAAATATAGAAGAGTTGGCAGGAGCTCATTTATGGCTGAGTTAAAGAAAAAGCACTCCAGCAGGGCTTCAGAAGCTAAGCTGAGTATTTTGGGAACACCACCAATGAACCACACATGGGTGGTCCAAGCCAGCAATCCCGCCATCAGCCTGGTCATCAGGAACACAGTTCTGACCCCCGGGGTCTTGTCCTATGGAGACCCAAAGACAGGAGAGACTTCTCCAAGTGGTCTAAATCCATGAAAGAAGAGGCTCAACATTACGGAAGAAACAATCTCCTGCAGGAACTACTTGATAGCTCAATGAGATAATGGGAAAATAAATATAAACACTGTGTTTTCATGAGTCAAGACTAGATTCTCAGCTTTATATTCTTGTACTTGTTTTACCCTCTTTGCACTACATTGTAAAGTTAGACTGGCAGCCTCACCACCAGAAAAATAGAGTCTTTCTTCTTGTTTTGATTGCTGACATCTGACATTAGCCTTTGCTGCCCTCTCCCCAGCCCCTTGAACCATGGTACTTCTTCTCATCTACCCTGAACGTACCACAGGCACCTCAAGATGACGGCGCTGCCTGGGTTAACAAGGAGAGAAATTAATGAAATGTCCCTTTTAATTGCAGTGGCAAGGCAGAGAAAAGAAGTGCAAAGGGATGCTTTACTTGCTCGTGCTCTCTGCAGACTGCCATGCCGCCAGAACATTGTAAAAACAGAGAGCTAAGGCAGGCCTGCCATGGATTTAACCCATCGCATACAGATAACACAACTACTTCATTTCTGGATCATTGTTTCACTAATATCCTCAGCTTTCAGGCAATGAGACTTATTATGTAGCAAATTGCCCAAATCTTGCAACAGACTTTTTTTTTTTTTCCCCCCCTACAGGAGATTTGAAGGGAGTAAGAATTTTATCTTCTCTTCATCTTCCTGAATAACTCTAGTTATTTTGCACTTAACTTTTATGCTTATTTTTGGGTTTTACAGCAGTGAATTTGGCCAAGTATAATATGCCACGTGCCCTTTTTCACTTCAGACATGAGTAAAACAGACCAGAATCTTCCATGTTATAATGGGGTCAGGCTCAGTGACATGGCTGTTAAAAAGTGTCAGTGAAGTTTTCTGAAAGGTCTCACGCTCCAAGTTTTTAATTAAAAAGTCACACAAAAAAAGCTTATAAAGGATCTAATCCAGATTTTCTTCCCTGGAGAGTTAGGAGCAGAGGCTACTGGGCAAGGATTACAAACAGGATATGCAACTAGCATGTGAAAATGGGCACTAGGCAAGAAGGATAGATCTAAAAAAAACCCTTGAATTTTCAGAGGTTTTGAGCAGTCTGAAATACTGTAGCTTAGATCTACTTGTAGTATTTCCTAAGGATTTTGTCCTCTTCCCAGCCTGCAATAAGACTGATTCATAAGCTAGATAGTGGGATAACATGGATTTTGGAAAGGAAGAGGAGGATAAAAGACAAACGCAGGCATGTGTGTGTACAGAGTCCTCTTAAAACTCTTCTTGCTCTGCTTTCCATGTGAAATCGTGTGAGCTTCCCATTCATGACTATTCCTGCTCTTGCTGAATTTGGATGATTGCCCAATTGCTACTGTTGCCAGAAATCCCAAACATCAAGGGGTGATTCATCTGATGCCTTGACAGCTCTGGAGCTGGGCTCAGGAGCAGGGGGGGAACCCAAAAAACCAAATACCACCCAATACAAGTACTCTCACACCCTTCCCAGCTGCTGCCACTGCAGGAACCACCACTGCAGGTATGGTCATCGCTTTGAGCTGTGCTTCTCCTGCATTACCAGGAGAAGGCCAGCAGCAGCAAAAGCAGCTTTACCTATATTTAATGTGTCCGCAACACGGGAGCTCGTTTTCATAGTACAGCAAAACTGTATTTCCATAGCGGCAAAGCTCCTCCACATAGATGCCATTTAAGTCTTGTTTATATGGTGCTCACTCATCCAAAGAGTTAGCAACCAGAGAACAAGAGGGGCTTTGTACCTCCATGCTCTGCTATGTTAAAAATTGATTTAGCATAATGGTTTCAAAGAGATTAAAATCCAATTTTGTAAATCAAAGCAGGAACTGTACTGAGTCACTTCTACAGCAGCAGAAAAGAACCTGCTGTATTCTGAAAACGACAGTTGCAGCCCTGATCCTCTATTAATGTGGAGAAAGTAATTAACCAATCAAAACCACAGTTTAATAAGCTGTATTTTACTGTACGCATCTGCTCTTTATCCTCACATAAATAACAAGATGGGATTTTCATCTGGAGAAGAAGAAAAAGCAGCATCTGGGTTAGTCATGGCTTCTCAGGTAGCATTGTCCAGCTGACCTGCTCAGCATTCAAGGGCTATTTGTGGCAAAACCAGTGTGAGATCTTTTCTCCTCAAAGTACTTATCATCATTCAGGATTCAGCTTTGCATTATTCCAGTTCTATAAATTGCTTTAACATTAAATTTCCTTCAGGAAAAAAAAAAAAAATCCTCAACAAACCACAGATGGGTAAAATATAAGATAAATTGAGATAAAACAAACGTGTTCTGCAGATGTCCTAAGAGCTCCAACATACAATCTATCTCCTACAAGGAAAACACATTCCCTTTAATATCCTGGATATGCAGATATAGCTGTAAAGAAAAAAATCCACATGTTCAGAATCATTCATAGTAAATATCTTTGATGGTTACGGCATCTTTTGAAGAAAAATGCAGACATACTTAGCAGGGCCTGATGCATACCATACAGCACAGAGATGTTATGTGATGCAGACAACCCAGGACTCATTAGATCTTTTAAACAAATTTCGCATCATTTCTTACAAGCATTTCAGAAATCATATCACTAATTCGCATATGAAACAGCAATCTGAACTTTAAAGAACACCTGAAGCTTTACACAGGCACGGAAGAAATGGTGGATATTCATGGATTTACACAGATGAGGTGGAGTTTGTTTTGTTGGGTTTTTTGGGTAGGGGGTTAAATTTTGTTTTCTTTTAGAGGGAGGATACTGGCATCTTCCCTGGCTTTCTTTTTAATGCAAAAGTTAACCTTGCTTACATTACTTATTTCTCACCTAAATCAAAAAGATCTCTGTGCTACTACACGGAAATGTTCTGCGTCCATCAGCATTCCTCAGGTCCACAAAATCTATCCTACAAAATCCCTGTGGGAAGGTGAGAACTTGCCCCTGGGACACATTTAGGGAGGTTTGGAGCCATGGAAATGGGAGGAGGGAAGGAGGCCCTCATGTCACAGACATCATCCCAATGAATTTTTTAGAGCTGGGAGCAACAAAGAGCAAGTAGAAACAAATTTCCCACTGAGAAGAGTGAGATTAAAGAAATTCACACAGAGAATGGTGCATGCAGGCAGTGGTAGGGAGGCAGCGTCAGATCCACGCTGTGCCCCTGGGATGCAAAAACTGGAAACTCCTTGGCCAAGCCCAGATCCAAGACAATGACTCCAAGACACTTGAAATAAAGCAGGTGAAGTTCTTCACTCATCAACACAAGGCAAGCACATGAAGCCTCCACCACAGTGTGCTGTGGAGGCTGGTGCCAGGCACTGCCGGCTTTGCATCGTCCTAATCCACGAGGAAAAATCCTCCTTTCTCCTTGGCAGCGTGTCCCACTGGTGGCACATGCCACCAGAGCCCATCCCCAGGAGGATGGGACCTGTCCTGGTGTGGCTCAGCTAGGGATTAAGAAGGGGAAAAAGGAAGGAAGAAATTGTTCCTTCTTCTCCCCGCTGCGTGTGAACAAAACACAAACATCCCTCAATTAGTAACACCCTCCAAATCCTCCCAGCTGCACTTTTGATGGGCATTTCATCTAGTCCAACAATTCTTTGCATGAAAAGCCACCACCCTTAGCCACACTTGGACAATTGAGGTGGATTTCTGTTGGTGTTAACTCACGGGGCTTGGAGCAGCCAGTCATACTGTCATGAGATGGTAGGCATGCCACCCGAGGACAGAGATGAACTGCTCTAGTTCCAGTGAGTCCAATTCCACAATTTAGTAACTGGAAGAAACTTGCATGATCACACTGGTACAGCCAGCAAAAAAAGTCTCTCCTCCTCTTTTTCCTGAAAAACTGTGAGGAATGCTGTGGAAATGCTGCCTCAACTTGCATCCATCTCTCACTCTCTCCTATCAACATCATCATCATCATCAAGAACCTTCAACATACAGCAGCAGCTCTCACCTCTCAAGTTTTTAGTCCTGTTGCTTTTATCTCAAATGAAGTTACAAGAAAAATGGTAGGCTATTATTTCAACAAGAAAATGAGCTTCCTCTGAGAACTCAACAGCTTTCCCAGCTTCTGCCCTTGCGGGAAGGATCTCTTCTGGGATCCACTGGTTGCAACAGACCCAGGACAACCCTGAGATCCTGGCCCACTGCTGCTCATAGGTGAGGACCCAGGAAAAAGGTCCTGTACTGAGACACAGCCTGATGCAAAAAAGTTATGCAAATGAGAAAACCAAATATTTAAATAAAACATTTATTAAGAAAATATTAACTCTGTCAATCAGTATTCACTTCTGTTTTCCTGTGCGCACATTCCGAGGGGCTGCACAATAACCAGTTTAGGTTTTCCCAGAGTATATTTAGTTCTATATTTAGAAGTGCAGCTTCCTGCAAGATTTTTTTTTTAAATTAAGTGTATTTCCTTGTGCAAAGAACAAATTGCTACTTAAACTTTCTTCTATTGTCTATTTGCCTGCAATTTCCACCTCATTTACAGCCTTTTTGTGTCTGCCCTTTTGTTTAGTTTTACCTTTGATGTTCTTTTAATTTCTCTTCAGAGGTACCTGACACCTTTACATTAAACTCAAAATACGTGTATAATACAGGAATTTTTGGAGAAAGGTTGCTGAACAGCAGCAGGTCCAAGCCAGGCTGGCAACCCTGATGTCTGCCAGGAGATGTGGTTTTGAAAATCACTTCTCAGCTGCAAAGAAAATTTTGAATCAGTTTTAAACTGATTTTTTGTCTCTAAGGTTTGTAGGGAGAGCAAGGAGTGCTGGCACAGGTGTGGGACCTGCTGATGCTGCCGGGTTCTTTGCAACTCCAGCACCGTTATGTTGCATAAATGGAGATCCCATTTCCCTTCCCTTTGTGCCAACGTGTTCTCAAATAAAATGGGAATCAACCACTGAGCCAGGCTGGATGTGAGGAAGAAGACAGAGGAGTTTGTTATTTAATGCTGGTGAGCTCTTTAATATCTACCAATGTAAGGAATCAAGCTTTAAAATTAATTGATAATATGATAAAGAGCTTTGAGGCAAGAAAGCCATTTAATATGACCAGCCCTTTCAGGTTAGCAGAACATTAAAGAATCACGTAGCTCCACAGCACACTCAGTAGCCTGATTACATATCATACCCATGTTTTTGCCCAGCTATAGAGAAAGTGAAGAATTAGCTTCCCTGCTTCAGTCTCCACTGGCAACCCAGGAAAACTAGGGGAGGAAGGCATGGAGTTTTGAGGATTCATGGCAGAAATGGGGATGGTCAGCAGCTGCATCCCCATTAGTGTTTCAGTCGAAGGCTGTACGGAAAGTGCAGTGGTTCCTCCCCTGCCAAAGGACACAACAGGTTGTTGGGAGCAACAGGGGTGGTACCTGGAGATGCTTCCCTGTCTTAGCTCATCCCAGTTCCTAAGGCTAGGAGGAAACATGATGGTGCTTTGTGAACAAGGCCATGCGACAAACCCTAGCTCTGAGCTCTTCTGAGCATCTGCCAAAGGCCAGTGTGCAATGGGTGACCTGCTTTAACATTAATTTGTTTCGGAGCTTTTCCACTTCATGGAATCATAGAATCCCAGACTGGTTTGGGTTGGAAAGGACCTTAAAGATCACCATTTCCAACCCCCCGGCCATCAGTAGGGACCCCTTCCACTAGACCAGGTTGCTCAAAGCCTCATCCAATCTGGTAAAGAACACTTCCAGGGAGGAGCAGCCACAGCTTCTCTGGGCAACCTGGGCCAGTGTCTCACCACCCTCACACCAAAGAATTTCTTCCTAATATCTCATCTAAACCTCCCCTCTTCCAGTTTAAAGCAATTTCCCCTCGTTCTCTCATTAACTGCCCTTGTCCAAAGTCCCTCCCCAGCTTTCTTGTAGCCCCTTCAGGTATTGGAAGGTCACTATTTGTCTAGTGCTGTGGAAAAACCCAGCTTTGCCTGTTCCTTTGCCTGTTCCCACCTGGAAGCCCTCCCTGATTTGGTCAGACTTGCCAGCCTTGTGGCACAGTTCAAACACAATTTTGGGAGCACAGCCAGCTCACAGCCTCTCCTCATGGCTACTCCTCCTGCCCTCCTGGGGCACCTGCGATCGGACCAGGCTCCCAGCACAGTACACCATGCAGCAGCACCCAGCCTGTGCCCCGTCACAGCAAAGAAGGATGACTGTGAACCATGACTGTTCAAGCTCCAAGGCTGTGCAAGGACATCCCCCTGCCTCCAGAACTCCCTCTTCCTACCAGTTATTTCTTAAACTGACCTTAGTGCCACACTGCTCTGCACATCCAGGGCACCCTGCTGCCCAGCTCCCCATTGATATTTGGGGAGTAGGAGCTCTACAACCATCCAAGAGTCTCAGTCTTCCTCAGAGTTATCACAAATTGAATGGACTCAGTCAACCACTAATGGTGAGTGGACCCATTGGAGTAGGGATGCATCTCTAGCTCAGGAACAATCCCACCAGCCAAGACCCCCACTCGACTCTTCCCACCTCAGCTGAGTCCCCTGACCACCAGCTACCTGAATCCCACCGTCTCCAGCAGCCCGTGGCCCCCATGCCTCTTGCAGCCCAGCCACCCCCAGTGGGTGGGAGATGACCCACCCCAGCAGGTCCCTGCTCAGTGGGCAGGCTTTGCTTCTCATCCATCCCTTTCCCAGGGCTCCTCCGTGTTTGCAGAGGATGCTAAGCACCCATCCGCAGCTCCCCAGCCTCCTCCTGGGACCGGTCGGGCACTGGCACACCAAACCTAGCAGAACCAAAGCATTTGGCTGCATCTTGGTCCTTTTCATTCTCCATTTCCTTTCAAAGCATGTGCCAGTTCAGTATCTGCTGCTAACAATAGATGGGTTATATTAGATTGCTGTTACAGAAATAACGAGAGTCTCCTCCACCTCACTGTCTTTCAGAGACCATCAATGCTTGAGCGGTATTTCACTTGCACACCAGGAAGAGGGCACACTCTAAATGGTTCTTTTGAAAAGCATTAAGCCCATCACCCCAGTCCTCAGTGGATCAGACACTCTGCTTTTGCTAACGCTTCCATTTTGTTTGCAGAATAAAGTGAAATGGGTTTTCTTCTAAATGTTTGCTCTCTCTCTCTCGCTCTCTAAGCACTTGTCTATTCTTGCTTTCTCCCCTCCTGATCTAAAACCACACCAGCTGTTTGGTTTTGCTCCCCAGGCAGGACAATCTGCCCATTTGCCTTTTCCTTTAAACAAGAAAAAAGGAGAGGGAGGAGAGAAACAATAAAACAACCCCTCCAACCCCAAACCAAAGACAGTCAGGAATTGGCATCTCTCTCAAGCACACTGCCATGACAGCAACATAAAAACCCCAAACCAACAAAAAGACTCCTGGCTGTGAAAACGTGTGTTTCCCAGAATTTCTGCCAGCTCCCGAGGCTGCAGGTCTGTCCCGCTCCCAACACACAGAAGTCAGGATAAAGCTGTGCGTGATGCCAGAGCACAACTTCCCTTTCCCCAGCACCACGCGTCTCCTCCTGGAAACACCGGGACCGTGGAGCGGCGGGTCGGAAATTCTGAGAGCACTGAGATTTGATTTTCATCTACTTTGTTAAATTTCTGCTAATTGCTTTTAACGTACTTCCTCCACCAGAGTCTTTATAGCTTAATTCCTCATGGGCATTCATTCTGGAGTTTTACTAAGTACAGAAGGAAAATGAAATCTAATGACACGCCAGTGATGCAATTGCTAACGGCCTTTGTAACAAATGCATGTGGGATATTTTTGGGGGAGTTTGGTGGGGTTTTTTTTGCCACCAACTGCCTTCATCAGATTTTATAAGTTGATGAAACCCAAGCGAAAGAAGCTGCAGTCCTATAAATACTATGAAGCAGTGAGGCTGGATGTGATGTAATGCAGTCCAGTCTTTTATAATTAGTACATCAGAAAGAACAGTGCAAAGACACCAAACTGAAATATTTGAGCTCAACTTTTAACAAAATACATCCTAATTTCCTGGCTTAGACTAAGTTAAATTGTCACCACAAACTTAAGAAACTTGAGATCATTTTCAGCTGTCAGCCAGCTACAGCTAGCAGGAGTTAATGCATTTATACTCTTTTACTCTCAGACAACAAGGATGTAAGCTCTTTTAACTCCCAAACAATATTATGCATAGAGCATACTTTTCATCATTACACATTAATAGAGTGGGGAGTGAAAGTTGGAGGGGTGGCGTTATATGTCAAAATTAATTATAATGCCAATAAGCTGAAATTCAACAGGGAAGATCAAGTTGACTAAATTATTGTGTTAGTTATCAGCACTGAAAAATCAACTGAAAGAGGCTGTAGCCTTTTGCTGCAAAGGCAGATTGAAAAATAACGAGAAGTGAAAAAAAACCAAACCAGACCAATCCATTGCAGAGATTTTAAGTGACTAAAGATGGTTCCAAGTTAGCCTGAATTTACCTTGGATATAATTTTGCATTCCAGCTGTTAAATACTTCAATTGGGTCATATTTTTTTAATCACAAGCTTACTAAAATTTGGGACCAGTGGCTACAAACAATGTCAATTCAGTTAAATCAGGCCATCTGCTGCTTCCTTTGAAATGTAGAGCCATAGAGGAAACCTCAAGCTCCATTTCTGTAAGACTTTCTCAGTGTCTTTCCAGATCAGGCATCTCCAACATCCATAAAGCCAATGAAACAGATTCCATAAATCCACCTGTGCTGAAAATGTGCCAGTTGGCAACTTCAGAAGAATACCACAATGAACATAACATTGCTAAACCAAAACCAGAACAACAGCAAAACCAAAAACCCTACAAACAGATATCCACCCCCCCCCCCCAAACCCTAAGTATTTAAACATTCGATATACCTTCATAAGAGCTGGAGGACTAAGAACAACAGTACTGTGAACAAGGATGAGAACAAACAAGCAAGTACCACATGGACATTTAATTCCTACAGAGTCAATTAAATGTTAACAATAAAACAGAGTATGAGTTAATGATAGACAAAAGGATTAAGGAATGAGGGAAGACTAATTTATAAACATACAAATGAAAACCTGGTTAGGAAGAAGTAAGGGAATTAATAAAAGATAAAAAGAAAGATTCAAATATGGCTAAGAAAGGGAATTCCTTTATTAAATTTGTCTTCAAAAGTAAATTAAGAAAAGATGTCTGCGCTATCAGAGAGTGATGGTGAGTTTATAAAAATAGCTACCACTGGAGCAGAGAAAAAGGGAGTATCTGGAAAATGCAGACATGTGCCAAATCACTCAATCTGTGCAATTAACCAAAGAAATCAAGTGTTGTTATTTGTGAAGAATTATTTTTTTAAAGGGAAATTTAGCAAATTCCTTCAAAACATAAGTCTAATACCTAATTCTGGAAATTACTTAAATGGATGTATGCAATTAACTTCTACTCCTAGCAAAAGAACAGGAAAAAACATTAAGAATAAAGTATCTGTTGCAGAGAGCAGCTCAGCAAGCTTCAAGAAGTACAGATTTGCAGTGAACACCTCTTGTTAGGCGCAGCTGGTTTGTTAGTACAAATTATTTATTTCATGAAAAGAAAAAAGGAAAATGCCACATGAATTACAGGAGCATTTAAGAATCAGTCCTGAAATTAAAGGCAATAGTCCTGCAACAATCAGAGCAGCCTCAGTGCTCCCTACTTCCAAAAGGATTAGAGGTGTAAGACTTGAGGTGATCTGAAAACACTTATTTTTCCCCTCAAGGCCAGACCCAAAGTTTACTGACAGCCACGGGACCCCAAATAGATTCACATCAATTTAAACCTCAATATATTTATACATTTAAAAGCTGATTAAGGACTTGCAAAACAAGAGTTGAAGGAAATTGCCAAGGTATCACATGGATCTGTGTCAGATTTAATCTCAACAGCTTTGTTAACAATCTGGAAGAGGAAAGAAAACGGCTTATTAAATTTCACCTATTATGCACTGAAATGCATTGCAGGACTTGACAGGAGAAATAAATACAAAGTATTGCTTTGATTGACCGGGACATCTGAAATGAAAAAGGTGCCTATCTTCTCTCAGGACCACCTTGTCAACATCACTGAAAGAAGAAATTTCCCCGTCCTCTTCAGGAGGCCCTCCCAAACCTGACAGATCTGAAAGAAAATGGAAAAATCATACAAAGATTTTTATTCTATTTGGAAAAAATAGAACTGATGCTGAAGAGATGTATCACCCAAAACACAGCCTTGTTCTGAGGAGATGTTGGGAATGCTTTCATTCAAACAGGGACTGGGAAAGGCAGAGGGCAGGAAGCTTGAGATGAAACTGCAGAAAGACGTGGCAGCTAAAAAGACAGTTTAGTTTCAGAGACAGAAAACACAGAAACACATATCACATGGTAGGATGTTACAGTCTCCTCTCTCTACAGATGTAATTAATCCATAAATGGGATAATATATTCAATTCTGGACACCTCATTACCAAAAAGACATTGATAAATTCAACAGGGTACAAAGAAAACAACAAAAATGTTTAACAGTTTGAAGGGAAACATTTTTAAGGAAAGATCAAAAGATTTGAATATGTCCAGCTCTAAGCGAGAGTACAGCTTAGGAGGACAAGATATACATCTATATGTGTTTGAAAGGTGTAAACATCAAGCAGAAAAAAACCAGCACGGGGGGCTATTAGGAGGAAAAATGGAATGAAATTACTGAAAAAGAAAGCTTAGGATGAAAATCTTCTTGCTCTATTAGGATGCACAGTTAATCTCGAGGGACGCTGTAAACCTGCCAGTACAAGAGAACCAGACTAGACTGGCCAAATTCTTAATCAGCGTACAGCTTGGATAACCCTACACCAACCAGGAGTGGGGTTGGGAACTTCTATTTCTGATCTCCAACACCTGCTTTTCCTCTTATTTTATATACTGATACAAAATCCATTTGTGGACTTTCACAGAATCTCCTGGTTGGAAAAGACCTCTGAGAACATTGAGTCCAATCATACAACATTCATGTAAGTACCTTATCAGGACCAGGACCAATTTTTTTGTTTGTTTTAAAAAGGAAAGGAGTATATGCACGAGTCCTCCAAACCAGATCACAACTAAAGAACTCAATCCTGTCCTCACTTGTGCTCCCAAAACTGCAGCAGGTCTCTAATGGTAACGAACGCCGCAAAGGCAGCCAAAAGGGGGGAAAAGTGTTAGAGCACGTGCTCTAACATGAAGAGGTAATGGAAGTTGATGCATTTCAGCCATTTATCACTGTATCTAACTGATGCTGCTTTAAATAACCTGAACTGCTCTCACACCTCCCTGCCCACGCCACAAACCTTTCTCAAGCAAACGCTGTTTTCAAGTCAATCTGACTTTGCCCAAGGAGATCCTGCCAGGTCAGATTAATCCTTTGCATCAGGAAATGTTCAATACCAACACATGGCTCCTCTTCTACTTACCACACAGCATACCAACCAACTAACTGAAGTCAATGTTACATTGAAAGAAGAGAATTAAAAAATTACGTTAAGTCAGATGCAAGCCTACAGCATCTTTTAATGACTGCTGTCATTGAAGTCAGACCAACATTTGGTAGCTGGTTGTTATCTGAAGGACTAAAACATGGGATTTTCTTTAAAGGTGAGTCTTTCAGAGTGGCAAGAAGGGAAAAAACCAAAACAGAATTAAATACTCGACTTGGTAGGAAGACCCCCACCAAGAAAGCTTACGGTAATCCTGCCCTCTCTGCTCCGGCAGCAATTCTCATCTAGGTAATACCTTCCCACCAG
This sequence comes from Antrostomus carolinensis, assembly GCF_000700745.2. Taxonomy (NCBI): domain Eukaryota; kingdom Metazoa; phylum Chordata; class Aves; order Caprimulgiformes; family Caprimulgidae; genus Antrostomus; species Antrostomus carolinensis. Next base: position 68,273 of record NW_010336391.1, on the reverse strand, counting down.
GAAATTGCACTGCCAGGCTGTCCTTAGGGTGTGTGTGTCTGTGGTCTAGAGCAGAGATAACATGAAATATATTTCTCCTTCCTAAAGGATGACAGATGCAACTACCTCACCCAACCTGCAGACTGGAGTCCTGGAGCCGCAGACAGACCCAGAGCCCATGGTCCCCAGTGCCCAGTCTCACACCATAAAACAACCTTTTATTTCTCTTTATGCTCATTCCCTTTTTCATATTCCTAGGAACTTCAACAAAAGGTTAAACTGTAAAAGAAGAAAAATCTGCAAGACAGGTCACCTAATGGCTCTCCCAGCCATCAGCACAAAGCAGTGTTTATAGCTTATTGATGTGCTTCAGCCTGGGCCAACTGCACGTCCAGCACCCTGTGTCTCTCTCTTTCTCCAAACAATCTGAATGAGAACAAGAGCAAACCACTGCAGTGGCTGGCAGGGTGTGCTGCCCAGGCACTGCCTCATTACCATGACAAAGGGAGGTTTGAACATCCTTCTGCAAACATGATGGCTCCCTTCTAGCATCCAATTGAAAATCTGGCAACAAGCATCTCCAGCTCCAGATATCCTGTTTACTCAGAGAGAGGAATAGGATCAAATACACTTTAGGTCCTTCTGCAGTTTTCCATGGAATTGCCTTTTTATCTACAGGATTCCTCCCAGCCTCGCACCACTGCAATAGTCCTGTGTCCACCTTCAGCAGCTCCAATGCTGCAGTCCTCCTGCTAGCTCACAATAAAGCCATGAACTTTGTAAAGAGACTAATTTGACATGTGTATGGTTGCAGAAAGCATGGTGGGGCAGAATGCCCTGCAGAAAAGAGAGAGAAAGATGTGTTTCTCCTTCCTTTCTGGAGATTGCTAAAACCCCATCTGGTGAGGATACCTCGTTACAAATCTAGACGTCTGAAGGTGTTGTGCTGAAGGCTCCTCTAAATTAGCTCAGGTAAAAAGAACCTGCCTGGACTTCAGGGTTGGAGGAAGAGAATTAAAGCTCTACAAGGAGGGATGGCAATCTTTTACAACATGAAAATATCAATGTTTGTTGCTTGCAGAGGCCAGATCTACAGCGAGCCTGAGCCAAGCTGCTTGTTTCACACCTTCAAATTTAAGGGGAACAGTGTTCTCCTCTGGAAAATGCGTCCCAGAAGCTGCAATAAAGCAGACACAGATACGTCAATCACCACAGATGCAAAGCTGTGAAATCTTCCCCAAGGAAAGCATTTAGTACCCGATACAGAATGGTCAGCTGAAAACCCTACCTCGCTGCTCCCTGCAGTATGCCTGTCTGGAGGACTGCCCCATAAGGCAAGAGTATCACTGGAAGCTCAATATACACAGGAAAGAGAACAGTCCAACAAAGAAGAAAGTCCTTATGAAAAACAACAAGATTTTTGTAGCTATATGATGATACTGTGTGCTAATCTGCAGCAAAAACCATTGAAATTCTACTAAGCATCACCCCACGTAAAGCCAGAGCCAGCAAGAAACATGCTGTGGTTGGCAGGAAAAGCCGGGCAGCCTTTGGAGGGCATCTTCCTCCATTAATCCTTGGGCTAATGTGAACTTAATGCTGAGAGGAGAATAGCTCTATATTACCTTTGCTGGGAAGGTAACACCACATGAGATGATCACATTTAAGAGGTTGCTATCCTGCGCGTGAGGGGTGTCACGGGTCAGATGAGCCTGGTTAAACTGCATCCATCTCTGCAGCCAGCACTAGGCAGGTAAGCATTAGCACTGCAGCTCCCTGACTCTTCTTCCAACCCTGAAGTCCAGGCAGGTTCTTTTAGCTGACCTAATTTAGAGGAGCCTTCAGACCTCTAAATTTGTAATGGGGTATCTTCACCAGATGGGGTTTTAGCAATCTCCAGAAGGAAGGAGAAACACATCTTGCTCTCTTTTCTGCAAGATATTCTGCCTCACCATGCTTTCCACCACCATATGCATGTCAAATTAGTCTCTTTACAAAGGTTCTAATTTCCTCCCATGTTGCACCCAAAATGAAGTTCAAGGGTGACGTGAACACGAAGTGTTATTCCCCTGGTTGTCCACGCGTCGCTCACAAACTGAGCCCCCAGTGCGCTCTGGGGCCATGTCTGCTGTTGATGCACAGTAGAGTCTTTCCCTTGTATTGTGGTTTTAACTCAGCTGGCAGCCAAACACCACTGAGATGCCATCCCCTTACTCCAGAAGCATCTCTGCAGTGACGTCCAGCCATACTTCAGAAGGTCCCATGGCCTCTTCACCTCCACAGAATAATGTCCAGTCACAATGGTCACACCTGAGACATTACTGAGCTGAAAAAGGTGTCTCACCGTTACATGACAGATGTGCTTCTTTCCAGCATTATTTCAGGATACTACAAGACCCTTCAGCTACATAAGGAAGGATTCTGCAGGGGGTTTCTGTGACCAGATCTAGGATTTCCACCTCACCTTGAGCTCGGGTACCAACAAAGCAGCCAGGATGCCTTGATGATGCTCTCGCGCACAGGGCTGAGTCCCGCCGAGGCAGGGTACCTGCCTTTCACAGTCAGACTGCGGATGACACCAGCAGCAAGCCCTTGTCTCCCGAGGCTGGCTTCCCACCCACAGACAGCTTTGTGCTTCCATGCAAACACGGTCTGCATCCTGACAACAAGTACAACAAGCCAACCCCAGCTGCTAACAAGACTCTTTCCGCCTTTGTTTTATTTTTCTAAATATTCTGCACAGCACCAACCAAGTTTCCTGTACAAACTGTAGGCGCTAGAAAACAAGACGTTGAAATGACTTGGATTAGACTGAACGAATACCCTACCACGTCCTTAGGGAAAGGAGAGAAAACACATATGAAAAAACACATTTAAAAAAACCCCACTGGCTTCTATGTAAACCTGCTCTTACATTGAGGGTAATTAAAAAAAAAAACAACCAACAAAAACCAAAACAACCATGTGCAAGTTCAAATAGGAGGAATGTGACCCCAGCTAGCAGCTCCACTCTCCTACTCGAGAAGATCACCAGCAAAGCCAGGCCCAAAGCCGAAGCAGAGCTGTGCAAGGATGCTCTCCAGACAGAGTGATCCGGCACGCGGCAGGAGCAGCGTGAAGCCCTGAGCTGTGGCTGCGCAGCCACTTACACCTGACATAACGCAAGCTGCCATGGGAAGAGGCTGGGTTGTTTGCTCAAATTTCTTTCAAAATATCTGAGCATTTTCTTTTTCAGCCCTTAATATTTTTTTCCCCTAAATTTCTCATGGAGCTTCAGCAGCTCTGCTTACAACAGCGCTTGTCACCCCATTGGGAAAAAGACAGCAGGCACGGATTAATTTTTGAGGAAAGCTGCTTTCATGCCAATGCACTTGGCAATACAGAGTACAAGAGCTGCAATCCCAAAAATGCAGTATTTATGAGAGGAGTGGTTTCTAAAATTGTTTTCACTATGGATACCAAGAAGCACCACCTGATTCTTCACTACTCTCCTGTGCACATGTTTTCGTACGATTATTTTTAAAGGTGACTTAAGCATCTATTTCACAGAACTCCTTTTTCCACAAGTCACTGCAGAGAGTTTGCAAATGGAAAATGTACTTTTTTTACCTACAGAAAAAATAAAACGTTGCCTGCAGAAATAGAGAGGTTCTCTTGGTGCGATTGTGATTCTAAGATTTAATTATCTCAGCACAGAACTGCAGGTATCAGTGCTTCAGAGATAAAGAACAAACAAGGCAATTATTCCCAGAAGTCCTCCTTTTTCCCCTCTAACAATCGCAAGGGTTACAAACATGCCAAGGTCAAAGAATGTGTAATAAAGAAATTTATTTCCAATTGGAATGCACAGAAACCTTGCACTATAATGGTGGAAGAGCAGTGGTGTGAAACTCAGCAGAGTTGAGATTAATGCATGGCTAAAGATCATAAAGACTAGCACAGAACCGTGTCTGAAATGACAAGGAATAAAATTAACAAGCATCTTTCCAACCAACTCAAACTCTTTACCCCTACAATTTCCCGCTGAGCTGCATCACACGCGCCCAGCTCAGAGATCTGCCATCTATTAGACAGATACTGGATGTGTCAGAGATGGCTCCAAGCTGTACAGTGCAGCCCTGGACCCGAACTTCTCTGGGCTTTGCCCTCTCTAATGTGAATGGATTGGACCAGAGCGTAGAGGGGAAAAAAAACCCTGTACAGTGGCAGCCTCAGAAGCTTCTAAAAGCAACACATAACTGGACCGAAACACGTTGGTCAATTCCCCAGACTTCTTCCTCAATTGTCTGTATTATCCTAAGACACCATATGAAATATTTTGTTTGTGGGCACCTGCCCCAACAGCACAAACTGGAGTCACCACACAACAGAGAGTGTGTGAAGATGTTGTTGATTAAATAAAAAAAGCGCCAAACTATGCATAACTATGCCGTGCCGCAGCTTACACTGAGATTAAAAATACTCATGACCTGCCTCCAACACAGCAAGCCTCCATCATCTTATTTTTCTGCAATCCTAAATCATTATATTTTCAGATATAAAGGCAGGAAAAGTGTAATTTGGTCTAAAAAAGGAGGAAATGTCCTAGGTACTTCAGTGGCCTGAAACCTAGTGGCACATCACTGTGCTACAGCAAATTGTTCCCTGTAAACTGCACAAAGTAAACTGCAAGGCACTCTCAAGTGAAAACAATGATTCAAACACTTTCAAGTTTTATACCTCAGACTTTTTAGAAACCCCACAAAAAAATACTATCATTTTTCTTTTAAACAGATACATGTTTCCTTGCTAGTCAACTTGCAACAACAATATTTTACTCAAACTTTCCAGGTGGTCTCCCTCTCAGCAAGAGTCCAAACAAGAAAGTTTTTTGCCAAAGTTAATTAAGGTTTTGAAAATAGCAACATACACCATATAACACTTTATTCATCATAGCAATTTTGTGCAAAGTATGCATATTTGTGACAATGGTTGTGCACCTAGGACATAACTACAGACTGTATTTATAAGAATGTTTGAGCATAAGGATGGTAAAATACGCTCTACACAACTTCAAACCTTCAACTCTTACATCAGAGAAGCACAACTCAATTTTGCAGGTGGAAATTAAGTGATTTACTAAACAGTGTAAGGAGTTAGACACGGATGTCCAAGCTTCCAGTCCTTCCAGCCAGTAGATACATGACGTTACTGTACACACTTCTGAACACTTTGGCTGGTCGTCACTGGAGACGATCTGCTGGGCTGACTCCCTGCGGCTGTTTTTATGTAAATTATAGGAAAAGGCAAAAATGGGATCATTTTGATTTGGCTGTGTGCGTTACAACTTGCTCACTGACACATGCATAGTCTTTATGCCATGTTCTCAACTTTTTTTAAATTGAAAAGTCTGAATTTCTTGCAAAAAATTCTACTCATTGACTACTCATTGTGTTTGGCAGTAAAGGCAAAAGGAATAAATAGAGGATGCAGCACTTAGGTTGGGGGAAAAGAAATACTATCTTTGTTCCAAATAATAATTTTACTAGAATAATATTGCAAATCAGAAACACTCAAAATTAAGTAATAGCTAGAACTACTGGAACTTTTCCAGTCTGTCCCATCGGTGCTGGGGCTGCAGCCTGAGCCCAGTGATCCCTCTGAGCCTCCTCAGCTTTCTGCAGCTCACAGCCCAACTAACACTCCACTAACAGGCTCCTCCAAGGATTTCTCAGGATGCGATGAGCAAATTCAAGCAAAGAAACACAAGTTTTTAGCAATGAGGAAGGGAGAAAATACTGTGGTATCTCCTAGAGCATGGGAGAGAGGTGCCAAGCTCAGCCAGCACTCAACAAGTCTCTGTTTCTGCTATTTTTTGTGTGCATACTAAAATTCTACAATGTGGGCAAGCAAACTAGCAGTGGATAGCAAACCTCAACTAGGAGGCAAGAAGTTCCTTCTTTAGTGGAAATCCACCCTTGCTGGCAGAAGACTGAGTTATCACCTCTCCCAGGCACAGTTGCTGGGCTGCCAGCCGTCGTTGTGCTCACATCAGACAATGTCCCATTGCACAAAGGACAAAACAAACCAGATAAGGATGGATGAGGCAAGGAGGACAAGGAGAAGGACTGAAAAGGATGAAGAATCACAGAATAATTAAGGTTGGAAAAGACCTCTAAGATCATCAAGTCCAACCGTCAACTCAACACCATCATGCCCACTAAACCATATCCCTAAACACCACATTACTCGTCTTCTAAATCCCTCCAGGGATGGGGACTCCACCACCTCCCTGGGCAGCCTGTTCCAGTGCTTGACAGCCCTTTTGGTGAAGAAATTCTTCCCAATATCCAATCTAAACCTCTCCTGGTGCAACTTGAGGCCGTTTCCTCTTGTCCCGTCACTTGTTACTTGGCAGAAGAGACCAACACCCACCTCACTACACCCTCCTTTCAGGTAGTTGTAGGGAGCAAAAAGGTCACCCCACAGCCTCCTTTTCTTGAGACTAAGCAATCCCAGTTCCCAGGGAAAGGTGAGAAAAAGACATCAGCAAAGGATGTGCTGTACTGAGCCAGCGACCGCTCCGGTCACAAATCAACCTGTTCACTCCACACAGCCAGGGTGCAAAACAGTGGTGTAAATCACAACAGCGGTGTAAATCATAATGGTGGTGTAAATCACAATGACACGACTGCAAAGTGACTGTCACATTAGTGTCACCAGCATGGCAGCCCTCCAGGCAAGAGGCTCTGGCTCCTATGTTCTTTGTATGGGGGCAATCACAGAGATGCCATCACCATTACCAACACAGCGAGGCGGTGATGATGCAGGATGCACCAAAGCCTGGCTGGAGAGCTAGGAGATGCACAGTACTAGTTTATACTGCTACCTTAGCCAGACAGCCCCTGCTTCTTCATTTCCCAGGGAGAAATACTTACTCCTAACTGAGTCTCTCTCAGTACGGTGACAATTCTCCACTTCTCCCTGGGGATCACCCACACGGAATGAGCTCTCTCTCTCTCACTGTTGTTGCAGCTGCTGTTAAACAGTGCTCACCGACTGATCCACACCTGAAAAAACTTCAGGAAGCACGTACTCCTGGACAAACCCTGCCAGGAGGAAGGACCTTTTGTGTCCTACCAAAGAAAAGCTCCTTTGACACCTTCTTCCTACACCATGGGACAGTATGACCTATGGGCCAGGGAGAGATGGAACGGGGGAAAAAAAAAAAGTGAAAAACCAAGTTCTCTTCATTTTCTACCTGAGCTGCTCTTCGTGCAGAGATCATTTTGGCTGTGATGCCTTGGCCATGCACAGCCGTGCTAGGCACTCTCAGTGAACCAAGAGTCTACACCAATCTTCTGCTTCTTATTTTTGTTTTTACAAATCCATGAATATTGGAGATCAAGGTTTAGGATGTTGTCTTTCAGATCTCAGGTTGCTAAGAACATTTTCAGGGTGCACCAGTTGGTAGGCGTCACTGTTCCCCTTCTCAGGCAATTTTGCAAATGTCGCCAAGAGGAGAGGACTTTTGCAGATGTGAAGTGCGTCCTGTGAGCCACCTCCTCACCGCGCTCACCGCAGGCTCCAGAGGGGCAAGGGGAGACCACAGCTGCCCACCGCAGTCTAGGGAGCAATGAGGGAGTACCAATGAACAAGTTTTGCTTTGCCCCTCAACAGTTTTCTCAAGGAAAAAGCAAACGATGCACAGAAATTAACGGTACTGGTGTGCAGCTCAAAGCAGTTTCATCCAAAGATAAAGATTTCCTCCCCGCTTACAGACTACTCCACAGGTACTGCAGACAGGTAGATTTTTCCTATATTAATATGGAACAAAAAACACAGTTCCTGGCACTTTCTACAACCCCAGTTCCAGACATACAGTGGTTTCTCCAGCTGCTGCATTTTCACCCGTTTACACAGCCCTGAAAGTAGACAGGCACAAATCCACATCTGCCCGAAAGCTCTTCTCTCCAGCAAAATGCTGCCAGATACAGAGCTGACCTGATGTTTCCAAGAGTGACTGAATATACACATTCATTTTTGTTTTCCGGAGGGATCCTGAGCCTGCCACCCACAGCCCACAAACAAAGGATGGAGGAGGACCACGGCTTCTCCAAAGAGAACAGAGTTACTGAGGTCTGAAATAGCACGGCGCAAAGGTCACATCATTACTGCAGCTGCTGGTGACCAGGGGAGAACGGCTACGGGTTAAAAAAAATTTTGGGAAAATAAATGCATTTGCTAATTCATTTTTATTCTGTAGGAAAATGTAAATTGGGTGCAAAAATAAAACAAACAGAAGAGGCCTAATTATTTATACAGGCATTTTAATCAAACAATGAATAGCACACAGCAACCTTCTACATCAATTAATAAAGCTAGCTTCTGAAAAACAAAAGAGTTACACCATGTGTCCTAATTAGAAAATCCAGCCTGGAGATGCCTTTTTTTTTTCCCCTCCCTCCATACACCTGGCTTAATATATACGCACTGCATTCCTGAGCTGAGGACACTCGTTAGCCCCACTCTCTGTTTACAAATTCATTACTGTACTGCATATTTACCAATGTCTCTGACAGTAGGAGTGGTCATCATGCAGCACTCGGAGGCAAACCAGCAGCTAATAGAACAGAGGGGTTGGGGGGGACGGAGGGGGGCTCTGCCTCCCTTTCTCCATGCAGGAGGCAGCTGCTTCCACTTAAGCTTAGCACATTTCACGAGATGAGGAGAAAATAGAAGCTATTAGATGTTTGCATTAGATTCCAGGGAGCCAACTCTATGTTTTGCATTAAAAAAGTATGCTCTGCAACGTGTTTCTTCACATCTTACCTTGGGCTTCACTTGATCAACCATAACACATGGAACCAAAATGGCTAACAATGAGCCATCACCTTTTTGACAAATCAGTACATATGCCTGCTGAAAACAGATATATCCAAAGAAGCCCCAGCGCTTTGCAGCTTCATGTACACCCAGGCACAGGGTTTCTGCTCTGCCCCTGAAGGGATGGTGCAGGAGAGCAAAAGAGCCAACAGTGTCTCCATGCAAGTGGTCCATACAAAACAGCCCAACTTAAGTGCAACACAAGAAAGACATGGACCTGTTAGAACGAGTCCAGAGGAGGCCACGAGGATGATGCGAGGGCTGGAGCAGCTCTGCTGTGAGGACAGGCTGAGAGAGTTGGGGCTGTTCAGCCTGGAGAAGAGAAGGCTCCAGGGAGACCTTCTAGCAGCCTCCCAGTACCTGAAGGGGCTACAAGAAAGCTGAGGAGGGACTTTTTACAAAGGCAGTTAGTGACAGAACAAGGGGTGATGGCTTGAAACTGGAAGAGGAAAGATTGAGGTGAGATCTGAAGAAGAAATTCTTTCCTGTGAGGGTGGTGAGACAGTGTCCCAGGTTGGCCACAGAAGCTGTGGCTGCTCCTCCCTGGAAGTGTTCAAGGCCAGGTTGGATGAGGTTCTGAGCAACCTGGTCTAGTGGAAGGTGTCCCTGCTGATGGCAGGGGGGTTGGAACTGGATGAGCTTTAAGGTCCCTTCCAACCCAAACCAGTCTGGGATTCTATTACTTTGTCCCCAGTTCAATAGGGTTCGGGGTGCAGGGGATGCTGCTTGGTTATTTTTAAGTAGCGACAACAAAAGGCAACATATAAATTGTTAAAATCCCTCTGAGGCATTAACCACAAGTTAATGAATGTTCTATGAATCAATCACTTCGCCAGTGCACAAACCCCAAAACTACTTCAGGATTTTCTTCCGGGCTCAGCAAGGCACGGTTTGATCTGGGGCACTCGGAAAGTGGGGCCATTGAGCCAGAACAGACACCTGCATTGGGGTCACTCTACCCTTCAATAAGCAGAAGTGAAACTCTCATCTAAATAAACACAGAATACCTCTGGGAACTGAGAAAATGCCTCAATTCCCGGTTTCAAAGCACCTCTCCCTCCTTCCTCCAGCTCAGAGATGAGGAAGATGCCTGGGTTTCCCAGGATGGATGAGATCTCACCCAAGCAGGCAAAAACCTGGCAAAATGGGGCAAGGAGGACATCCAAGCAGAGGAGGACATAAGCCAGGGCTCGGTTTCCTGTCATGTCCAGTAACATGTGTTAGCACCTGCATGCTCATGTAGCCTACCATGGGTAACACTGGCAGGGCAGAAGCAACAGTCAAATTTACACTCAGGACGGTGGTATGGAGCGCCAGGGAGGCAGGTCCATCATCTGGATGCTCATCTAGTGCTTGTGCTCCTCTCCGAGTCCATGAAAGAGATCAGCACTGCCAGGGCTCAGCAGCTTCTGCTCATCTAGGGCAAGTAAACACTTAGGGTGCATCCATTCACCCACAGGTTACGACAGTTGCTTATAAGTACAGAGTTTTTTGAGGAGTATTTCTAAAAAGGACAGCTAATATTTTGTGTTTGGCATTGCAGAATGGCTAAAAATGGTGGTGATGTCAGATGAGCCTTTAATCATGCAAATGGAAAAATACTTCTGTAAAATAAAACTAAATACAAGAGAGATATTCCCTTTGGTCTCTTTTAGCAGCGTGAGGCAAGAGATTGATAAATTAATTTTTTAAATTTCCTGCTAGAAAAGTCATACTCATTTAATAAATTTGGTCTAAATATTAATCTAGAGAAAGTTTTACCTGCTTTAGGAGTTTGGGGAAGATTACATTAAAACCCAAAGTGTGTGCTTACAGATTATATTCCATTACTCAACAGATAGGATAGGTTAAATGCTGACTGCACTTGGCTGGCACCTTACTGAAAATATCCGTATTTACTTTGTATACTTGTAAGTCCTTCATCCAGAAGTCAGGCACTGCAGTGCCAATGGTGCATGCAGTACTCTCCATAAGGAACAAAAATAGAAATATAGAAAATGCAATTGCAATTTAAATCTGTAAGAGAAACCGATTTTTGCAACTCACACCAAATGTAATCAGATACGATTGAAGTTCAATTATTCTTCGTTATGTTTAAAAATTGTTAATATGTATTTGATTCTCCTAAAGAACAGCATTCAAGTCGAAAGCTCTCCAAATTTCAGAACTGACGCTTATACGTAGTCAATGTTCAAAAAATGTACTTGTCAGCTCACGTTGCATAATAGACCGTGTTTCAAAGGAAAGCAAGTTGCACACTCAGTGCCTGCAATTACAAATTACCAACATGAGTCATGTCTTGGGTTCAATCGCTCATAGGTGCCTTATGCCCTACATCCGAGTTGCCAAAGTTTAAACAATAGAGTTTTCAACAGCACTTGTACTGACAACAACAACAAAAGCCAAACACCAACAGAATACTTGATAGAGGCTATGGAACAGAAACATCCACTTCTCCCTATTATCTTGACATTGCCATTCCAAGGAATAAAGGAAAAAAAAAAGCAGCTCATGAGTTCCTTACTCCTAACTCCAAAGCTGTGTGTGCAACACAGGTCTGTGCAAGTGGCACCAGCTGACTCCTCACGTCCTCTCCACACTAATGGTCCCAATAGATGCTTGGGTGCTACCACGCTCAAGTGAGACATGTTAAAAATGAAGATGATAACAATGAGTATCAGGTCCATTCTGCCACTAAAGGAGGTCACTGATCTGCAGTCATCAACGTACGAACCTCAGTATCAACGACAAGAATAACCCATTCTTCTTCCTTTCCATTCCCCTGAAGTCTTCTTCAGAAGTACAGGACACAACCACTGAACAATGTCATCATTACCAGAGAAATATTAATACATCATCAGTGTTAGATTGTACAACCTGACGCCAACGTCCTATCCTCCTCTGTAGCGATCTATTAGTAACATTTATTAGTGTCCTTTAACAACTCCTGTAATGATTCACTTAAAAAATAAAATAAATCATTGTTATTGCAATTCCCTGCCTCTTTAGGAAGATACAGCTCATTGGCAAATAAAATCTACCTCCTGAACAGCAAGACCTTAGCTGTTACATTGTGAGCAGTGAAATAACACTTGGAGAACAGATGTATTCCACAACCAAATAGCCCCAGGGAGCTTGGATGTTAAAAGCAACAGCACGTGCGATTTTGGATATATACATCTGAAACATCCTTCTAGGCTACACCACAAATTTCATAGGTAAGAAAAACAAAACAAAAACACCCAACAACCCCTACGTGCTAACCAGAAATGTGATTCAGAGAGGAGAGATGCTCCAAAGAGGGCTGCTTTCTCAGCTAGCAGCATGACTTCTCCTCTTTGTGATTTACAGATACTTAAAAACAAGTAGGTTAATGAAGCAACAATACACTGACTGCAGAGCGCTGATTAATACAAACTTCAGAGCATAGTGATCCATGAGGCAATTCAGCACTAAGGCAATGTCCAAGCAGTATGGCTGGGCTTATTTAAAAAAAAAAAAGAGGTGTTAAAAGTTACATCAGCATTTATTTAATAGTATTAACTCAATAAAATAATTCCTGCAAAATAAATGTATGCATCTCCACTGTATGAGGACTAAAAAACATATGGATAGTTTACGGTATTCTACTTTCGCTCTGCATTTCAACCTTGGCTTGCTTCAGCATTTTCATTATTAGCTTTTTAGTAGTTTAATTTAGAAGGAGCTGGGTCCACCAAACTGATTGCACAATTAACCACCAGGACTCTCACCAAGCCTCTGATACTCCCACTCTTTGCCTCAGTTTCCTTTTCTCGATGGTGAACACAATACCCCTGGGATGGGGATTAACCACAGAAATGCTTGGGAAGTGTTTGAACACTTAAAGTGTAATTTCACTTTCCGTTAGGAAGCACAACAGCATCCATTCCTTACCCAGCAGGAACAGGAGCCCACATGCCACTGGCAGAAGATGGCACAGCCAAAGCTCTGACCCTCTGGTGAGCCTGGCCAGAACTGCTTGGCTGGGAAGAGATGAAGTTAACAGAAAATCACATGTAGAAGCATCTTCAAATTCTTCAAGGGGCCTTTTTAAGGAGGCAGTGATGACTTAGGAAGACTCCAGACCAGTAGGAACCAGCCACCCACAGCCCAGAGCTGTGCAGGGTGTTGCCATCTCAGCTGTTCGCATCAGCTCAAAAGCACCCTTGGTCCAAGTCTAAGGCTTGGCGTATGCAAATCCAAGCATCACTTCACAGAGCTGCATCTCAACACCTGATGCTGTGCTCGCCTAGGAAAAACGTGCTGCTGGAGGAGGGAAGCAATCCAGCTTCTGTCCTTCCAGCTAACCACAAGATACGACAGCAGTATTTTACATTTTTCTACTTTTAAACAACAACAACAGCAAAATCAATGAACGTACAATTTCTTATTTGTACGTTAGTATTTCTGCCTGTCACCTAAACTAAGGATTTCCTGAGTCACATCAAATAAAAAAGAGACAGAATTGACAGGGAGCTTTTCCTCTCTAACAACGGTGTAGCCAAGTCCAGAAGTGATCTGAATTGCCCGGTGGCTGTTTGGCAGTCAATGATACGCTACTGGAGGTCTCAACCCAGTTCTCAATGAACAAATGGTTGTATAAAAATAGCCATTACCCAAGACGACCATTTTCATTCCAGGACAAAAGAACATCAGGCTGGAAATTGCAGAATTAATATTAATCCCTTGAGACTACAACCCACCACAACGTCTTATGTTTAATTTGTAGTGGGGAAAAAAAAAAAAAAAAGAAAAAAAAAAAGAAAAAAAAGAATTACATAGTGGCAACCAAGAACAAAGGACATGTAATAAGAATTAATTTCAACATAAGTACCACTGAAACACAGGGCAAACTGCACCCTCTATTAAAAGTTATACTGATGGCTACTGGGCATCAGGTGAAAACAGAGGTGCTCGCTTTGTTGCTGCTTGAACTGTTATAACCTGGATCCTCTGCTATCAGACTCAGCTTGGGATCTAAGGGAGAACAGGCACCCAACACAGAGATGTCAGGGTGCAACAGGGGAACCTCTGCTCTGGTCAGGTTCTGCCTTCTTTACAAGTGATCTGCAGGACTGCAAGCATTGCTCCAGCACCAGACACTTCTGCTGTGGCAATCAGTAAGCTGAGTTTGTCACCATATAACCCAACTGGTTAAAAAAAAAAAAAGTTAAAAATAAAAAAAAACAAGAACAACGTATCAACAAAGCAGCATAAAGGCTTTTTTTATTTGACTCCAAATGCCTCTGCTATTTGGAGATATTTCCCCCCCCCTTTTTTTTTTTTAATTTAAATTTATGTTTACCACCACCTAATGAAAAGGCACACTAGTTTTAAACCACAGGCTACCTAAAAAAAGAGCCCCTGTGTTCCCTTCCACCAAGCCTGCTCCATCTCCTCATTCTTCACACTAAAACTCCCCAAATTTGTGACAACAAAATCCTGTCCCTTCAAATCGCAGGGTTGGGCTGCACTGGGATGGAAATGAAAGGCATCAATCTTCAAAAAAGCACAGCAGGATGGAAAGGCCATTTGTAGAAGTAGAACATATATTTGTTGCGACGCCAGTATTAAAAGAAATAGTAGATTAACACCTCATTAGCATCAAATGCAACAGCCCGTTTATAGTGACCAGCCAGGGCAAACAGGGACAACTGTTTTCATGAAGCAAGGAAGTCTGCAGCTGAAGCTGAATCCTCAAAAAAAAAAAAAAAACCAACAAAAAACTGGAAAAAAGATACTGGAAAGACCAAAGGTGTAGAAGGAAGAGTAAACAACGACGATTGTAAAGACAGAGCCAGCTGCTGTGCTGAACCTCATGGAAGATGCTCCTGAGTGAGACTGGCACCAAGGCATCAGCCCCCCTCACGCCCAGCCCCACTGCAGCTTCTGACCCCCTCCTTCCCTACCCACCTTCCCTTCTTCCAGTGCCACCAACCCCAAAATCAAGCTATTGCAGATGAAGGATGAGAAGGAAAAAAAATTAACATAATTATAATTAAAAATAACCAGTGAACCTATTTTTTAGGGTTCACCGAGAACCTTTTAGGCATGACCCAAATGTCCGGGTCCCCCTGCAAACGCCAGTCTGCAGGTGGCAGCTGCATTCTGCTGTTGTCAGATTGTATTAAAAACATCTGAGCACTCTCCTGTGCTCCCTGTATATTGCTGAGTATTTAGGGAAGCGCTAGTAAAGGTTATCCCTAGAAGTTTGCCTCTGCATGAATACTGATAGGAACAAAAAGCAAGCAGCTGCTGGATGACTAACTTGAAGGTGCTTCAACAGGATTTTGGAGCAGTCGGAAAAGAAAACGTCCCAAGGGTTTTTATCTAGATTTTATGTTCAGCATAGTGCATACTGATTAAAAACAGTCACCGGTGTAGCTCTGTGCTAACACAATATTGTTTTAACACACAGGGAGACCAGGACTGATGTGCATCTCTAAATTTAGTCTCTCAGGTGCCCCATCACCGCCTGGTGTAACCACCCAGCCCTGGCTGGGGAGAACTGCTCTTGGTGAAGCTCTTAGGAAGTCTTCAAGACAACGTGCTATTGCAAACATTTTTTAAACATGTTTCACTGCTTCTACTCTGTTTTCATAAACACCTGTCTGATGTTTCACTTAAGGAGGTCTCTCAACTACCAGAGGAAGCAGCAATTCATTTGGTTCTCACTGTCCAACTGGAAAGAGTATTTTGCAATGGAGGACACTTGCAGTTTTCAATGTCTAAAGAGCAACTGCTGAAAGAAATGAGGAAATGGAGACAAAAAGAGTGACTGATACACACTTTGTCTCAAAAGTACTAGTAAATCTTGTGTTCAGCCAAATTGCAGTTGAAGTACCTGCTGCAGCAAGGCGGCAGTCTGAAGCCCTGAAGGCAGAGCCTGTAGTGAGGAGCAGCCCCTGGGGAGAAGAAATGCAGCTGGAGCAGGGTGATGCCATCTCAGACAGCAGGTTACAGTCACACCAGAACTGGTTTCAGATGCAGACCACGCATACATCTACAGCCATACGGTCCACCGGGTTTCTCCTGCCACAGACACTGGCACAACTCAGTTGTTGGAT
>NW_010336391.1:23701-52318 GCF_000700745.2 Antrostomus carolinensis | reverse complement strand
GTCCCTGCTGATGGCAGGGGGGTTGGGACTGAATGGATTTAAAAGTCCCTTCCAACCCAGACCATTCTGTGATTCCATGATAACCCACCTGAACCAACCAGGCTGTGCATCATCATCCCATGTCCCACCATAAGAGCACAGCTGTGTGTGAGAAACAGCATGAGCTCAGACCTGTGGTGCAGCTGTAAAATAGCTCAAGAAGTCAGTACTGATTGAACACAAAGGCCTCTGACTTGAGGACTTGCTGGTCCTGATTTCAGACAGGGGAGTGGTCATCTGGCCAGGAGGGTCAGCAGGGTCACTGGTATCATCCATCCTGCATTGCCCATGGTCTTCATCATACCACTTTCCCCCACACAGATAACAAACAGCACCACAGCACCACTCCCGAGTACATGCTTTCCTCCTTCGCTGCTGATGCATCCTGACCCCTCAGGAACTTCAGCCAAGAAACTGAACACCGTCAGCCCCACCACAGAGCCTCGCAAAAGAGCACATTTAATCAGCTCAGCCTTGATTTATACATCTGCCTCTTACAAAGCTCAATTTCCAACGCTGGAATTCTGATTCATTATCACAACCTTTAGACCTACAGCCAAAGAACGTAATTTTTAATGCTGGTCATGTGGCAAACCACAAAGAAAGCTCACAAATCCAATGAGAGAGGTTTTTTAAAAAAAAAATAAAAAATAATAAAAATTCCACACAACAGTTCTAGCCTGCTGCATAGCAATGGGGAAAAGCACATAGCAAATCACCCGTTTGACTGCTGGGCAAGGGCCAGCATTCACTGAGAACCTGGCTGGCAACAGCACTTGCTCAGGTTCCCCACAATGGACTGCTTGAATTTGCTTTTTAACTACCCAGAGGTCTGACATCAGCCTTTGCTGGCAAAACAGCCTCCAAAAAACATAATGCCTGAGTACCTGGTGTGCTGCAGCTGTTTATATCTATAGAAAGGTTCAAACTCAGCAGAGCCTCAAGGATCCAGGTTTTTGATAAGGGACTTCACTACAAATGCATTATAAGTAAAAAAGGGCCGAGATCTATTTAGAACTGAGAAAGTAAGGATAAAGCAGTAAAACATTTAATAAGATGTGCAATACTCCATCTCTTTTTTCTGTCTTCCCATCCTGTTTCTTCCCACCCATTTCTTGCAGCAGTTGCTCCTCTGGAGTGGGGACCGTCACTGCGTACGTGTGACAGATACCCACCATCTGCGTCCCATGCATGGAAGAGATCTGCAGCACCGTATCTTACATACCTACAGCTACTCTTGTAGGGAACCAGATGCTCAGCACTCGTCTATGTGGCTTCAGACATCTTACAAAAACAGAGCCTTGTACAAAACCAGCTTGTAAATACCCACAAAGAGCAAAAAGATGATGGTAATAGTTAGAAAAGAGGCAGCCACACCGTTTACACACACAACATACATCTGATCTCCACTTCATTGGTGTGTAAACCAATCTAACAGCAAAGGGGTGAGTAAGCCCTGTCTCCAGGACTTTGTGTGTTTGTAGCACATCCACACAATGCTCCAAATACTATCTGCAAAGAGTGCACTGTGGAGAGAAACTGAGGCAGCAGGCTCAGCAATCATGCTATTTCATTTCCATCCATGTTTAGTCTGTTTCTCTGCTCCTCTCTAACTCACCAGAAGGCAGAAGTAGAGGAAATTGCTCACAGATTAAGCTGAAAAGCAAACACAGAGAAAAAAGGGATGACTTCATGCTACAGAGTCTGGGCAGTTCAGTAATGCTGCACACCAGTTGCTCCCAAAATTTACCCTTGTAGCATTTCTTACACAGAAAAAAAATCGCAGGGGATGTGGTGGGTTGCATGCTGTGGTTACAGAGAGGACTGCAGCAGTCTGCTACGAAAATCATGGTATTTTTATATGGAGCCTCCGGGCACAAAATGTCCTCAGGACAAGTGGTCTCATAATTGGTCAGAAAAGGCAGAGAGGGTCAATCTCTGAAACACCAGGCTTGCAGCCACCTGTGTACTCAACTTCAGCACTAATTCTCTTCCTTCCATGGTGAAAACCTCCTATTTACTCCTATCTGCATAATATCAGGCAGATGGGAAACATTCAGCTTAATTCTTCACTCCTATCCCTCCCCGTGTCCCTCCAAAACCTGATTTGATTTCCTATGCATCAAGACAAAAATCATACTAAACTGCAGGTGGAAAAAAGCCCAACCAAACAAAAACAAAAACCCAAACAAGCAGCTATTCTACACAGAGGATTTGCATCTGATCCCGAATTTCCTTCACACCCAGCACATAACGTTTTGCAGATTTCTACCATAGCAGGACTTTCATCCCACCCTCTGCACAACCGCTACTTGTCTTGCGGTGTGAGATTGAAGTAGACAAGTGTGAAAGAATCATACAGGGCTCAACATCATTAGCCTCATCCTGAAAGCACAAGACTTGACGGGTCTGAGGAACCAAATTCGGATTTTCCCCCGAGGCTCAGATTTGGGGGCTTGGAGGTTGGGGAGAGCAAGGAATATCTTTAGAAAATAAAGCCAGGGAGACTGGGTGTTTGTCTTTTTCTTTGCAATCCTAGGGCAGTCATGAGGCTACTAGGGCAGCAAAAATTATGAAGAATTAAATAACTATGAAAGCCGCAAGTTAAATGTAAACCCAAACTGTGAAAACACAATGAACGTTCAGCCTGTTAGAAATAATGTGCTGGGCAAAACATTAACACATTTACACTTGAAAGTTGTGAAAGAGTCAGAATCATCCTGCTTAAAATGTATCAGATGAAATCTGATTTCAGGGCAGAGCATCCTGCAGATACATAAAAGAAAGTACTTGAATAGGCGTCATAACACGAACATCCATTTATTTTCTGCCAAATGAGATCAATGTCTTCTCTCCACAAAATAACACTCCCTGCGAAGTGCTCGAGTTCAACTTGCTCACAGAAAAAGAGGTCACAAAATCAAATGCCCCAAAATGTATCACTTATTAAACAGGCTCAGTTGCACACTTTAGGGCATTTGTCCTTCATTCAGACTGCTGTATTTGTACGAAATAAAAAATAAAAATAAAACACTCTCACCTTAAAGGCTAGCAGATCAACTTTGCCTGAAAGGTCAACCAGACGTTCTGTGAATGAATCAACCGCAAAGTCCAGACTTCACCCACTGAAAAGCTCAGTAGTTTAAAGCTTGTGGCTATCAGGTACGCAACGGTTACCTTGCAATCATTACAGCTACACCCCATCTTCCTCAGTGGCTTGTGGAAGGATAACTGGCATCTCTGAAATGAGGGCAGTAGCTGAAAGTAATAAATGCTGGGATTGGCTTTGGTTGTTTTGGGGGTTTGGTTGGTTGTTTTGGTGGGTTTTTTGTTTGGGGTTTTTTTGTTTGGTTGGTTGGTTTGTTGTTTTGTGGTTTTTTTTTTGGGGGGGGGTGGTTTTTTTGGTATGTGGAAATAAGTGTGAACTGCTGAAGATCGCATCAAACCCATTCCCTGCAGCTACGACCATCAAACAGGCAGGCAGCTATGCTTTGTACCAGCTGTAACTTCTCACTGGCCTTTTTGCTTAGCCTTGTTCAGAAAACTGCAATAACTCAATCTGGACAGCAGAGAGGCTCGAGTCAGGGAGGAAAAGTCACCAATATATAACCAGATTAAGGTGGTACGTAGATATACCAACACGATCTATCAGGCTGGGAACCCCAAAGCAACACCCTCTAGAAGTGCATTTTTCAGTTCAGAAGGTGGGCAGTCTCTTCCACAGTACATCTGGCTGATAGCCAGGAAAAGCTTATACATTTTCGGTTGCATCCATCATTTCAAATTGCAGGTTAAAGAAAATGACTGAAATTCAGTAATGCTCTGCTTCCCAATGCCTCCTCTTCCCACCAGTGCCATAGATGTGGTGCTTAGGGACACGGTTTAGTGGTGGATTGGACAATGTCAGGTTTACACTTGGACTCAATGGCCTTAAGGGTCTTTTCCAACCTAAATGATTCTCTGAGTCCATGCCGTCCAACCCGGCAGCCCTCAGACTGTCCTGGGAGGCCCTGAAGTCATCTCAGCTTGAGTTTCAGATTCCTCAGGACAGAAATTCAAAGTTGCATAAATGTCAAGATCACCCGCGTGGTTCTGTAGCAAAACCAAGGCAGAACACTGTGCAAGTACAGGCAATGGCTGAACTCTTGTTCAGTTTAGCAGCAAAGGTAGCTCCTGCATTTTTACCATGAGTTTTGTAGTATTCATCTTAACACTTCTGCTCACAAATTCCTTGGGCTGTATTAAAAAACCCCCTTTTTTCTCCCCTCTGAGCTAGATTTCCAACTTGCATCACTGCAAATAAAAGATTGGGAAAGCTACCAACATGCACCCCAACAGCTTAGAAACTAGGTAAGAAATAAAAAGCAAACTCGGTTAATTGTGCAAAAAGTATCACCTGATTATGGGGAGGCTACTTCATTATTTTTTAAATAAATACACCTGGCATACGGGTTACAATTGGGATATATACTCACTTATTTCCAGTCCCGTGTCAGCTTTCTAAATAATCCCAAAACAATGAGTGTAACAGAATACAAATGTTCCGGATCATCATTATGCCTGGGGTATTAAACAGCACTGATGAATAAAAGGTGGAATTAATATTTCAAGGGGTTGCGTGCAGCAGGAGGAATAGATGAGAACTGAGAAACTCCTGACTCAAGCAGTTCTGGGGCACGAAGTGTGCTGGATTTCAAAAGCCATGACCAGCCAAAATTTCCAAGAGTGAGCCACAATTCACAGCATTCCCATTTATGACTCCCCCAGGTGAGATATTTCAGCTGCTTGCACTCAGTGTTCCTGAAACCATTCCTCCCCATCACATGCGGGTGCCCAAATACTGATGCTCCTAAAAAATTGTTTTTATCTTTCTGTATATCAGTTCCTCAACTGCAACACTGGGAAGTTTCTTCAACTATAATTTCTTAGTTCCCAAGGTTTCTGGGAGGGGCTGATTAATCAGCATTCACAATGTTCCTTGAAAAGAAAACAAGTGATGCATATGAAGTCTCCTCTTTGTCATTTACTGATCTCTGATGCACCCCAAACCTGATTTAACAAGTCCTGCTTGTTAAAGTGAAAACCAGACAGGAAGAAACTCTTCTTGCTATTAAGGTGCTTGCCAGAAAACTCCACTGCTAATATCTCTGTGCAGCACAGAAAGCCTCTCCCGAAACCTTTCATGTGCCTCTCTACACATCAAGCTCGCTTTCTTCTTCCTTTTATCTTCATATTTAGATAATTCTCACTAAAAGCAAGGTGGTCGTTCTTGCAAAATTACCATAACGTCTCTTGATGGACTTTTAAGATCTCTCCTGCTTGTTACACAGTGCTTCGGCTGTGTATTGCCGGGAAGCGAGACATTGTTTATTCTTGTATTAGGAAGACAAAGTGTTTCCCACTTAAGGGCTTCATCTCTCTTAAAACGCCTGGCGTAGCAGAAAGCGAGTGGCATAACCGAAGGGAAGAGACTCCTAACGGCAACTGAATTTCAATTTCATTGATTAGCAGTATCGCCAGCGTAAAGGAGATTTAATGCCGAGCCTGGTGTAAATTGGATTCCAATTGCTGTCCCTGTGTAAAAAAGGGGGTCTCACATAAAGGATTAAATGCAGGCCAAGGTTGCACAATGAACCCACTGGCTCATTCACAATCAGCTTTGTGTACTCATTAGAAAAGGGAGCTAATCACCCCAGTTTGTGCTGGTTTCAGAGCTGCCAGCACAAAAGGCTGTGACCTCCCACTGAGAGTCAAAGACAAAATATTCCGCTTTCTCCCATGTACCAAAAACTCTCATTTTGTGCCTCCAAAATTCAGCCTTCTGATGGCCTCACAATAAAAAACGAGCTATGGTCAGCAAGATTTGCCTATCCCTAAAAATCACAATTGTGTTACTTAATATAGGGGGTGAATTGGGAAAATTAAACATCTGTCCAGCAAGGAGTCTACCAGTGACCTAGTTTTGTCCCAGTGTGTGGCTTGCTTGTAAATGTAGCAGGAGCATGTGCAATACAACAAAGCACAGAAATTTCCTAAGCAATCTCAGAGGTAATCAAGAAGATCATCTACATTTTAAGCGACACATAGAAATGTATTCCTGTGCTTGTTGGTACAGCACAGAAAAAGCAGAGTTGTTAAACCAAAAGGCACGTGCAGTAGAAAGAGAGGAAACTTTGCTGTTGAGAGAAGCTTTTGAAGCAGACAATGAAGCGCAGGACAGGAGGTGGGCAGCCACATGGCACGTTCCCCCCACTGCCCCCTTGGTCCCGCAAACAGCTGCTCAAAACCAAAAAGTACTTACAGGCTGGACACCAGCCTACACGCTCAGCCCTTGCACTCTGTGTGCCTCTGTTGCAAACATACAGGCTCTCAGCAGATGCCTGCCGAGGAGTTCATCGCACCCCACAGATGCAGGTTGACGGGCACCTCTGTGCACCACATGTCCTTGAACTCTCTTCACATTTCCCTGGTGAAACAACATCTGCTCAGCCCCTCAAAAACCAAGGTGACTACCACTGCTGAAATCACACCCCAGGCAGACAGGGCTGTCTTTCCAGGGGTGACGGAGCCCCAGCACACTGGTGGACCCCACCTTGCAGATGCTCATCATGTCCACTGTTCTCCCCGGACCCTTGGCACACTTTTGGCCACCATATTTCTCTAAGCAGATCTGTATCACTGCCCTTCCTATTCATCACCCTGAAATAGCTCAGTGCCACTGCCGTGAGATGTAGTATCAGCACCGTGGCTGGGTATTTTTAGCACAACAAATGTTTTGTCCTTTTTGAGATGAGTTAATTGCCCTGTTTCCTTTTCCTCCTCCGTCCCTCCCCATCTCCTGGCTGTTTTGCCAGGCAGTCTGGTTCCCTGCATGGCTGAGTGCAAGTCCCCACAAAGCAGCAAGGGTGTCACCAACCAGCTCATAAAAAATGCCACGGGCACTTCTGCAGCCCAAAGCATCTCCCCTGCCAGGAAAAGAGCTGATCCAGCTGCCCACGCATGACCATGATACAGATATTAATAAATAACAGCACAGAGACACCGCCGACCGCTTTCGATGCTGGAGTAAAGTGAGAAGCATTCCTCTGACACAGATTCCCCCGGAACTGGCCCTGGGTTGTGCACCAAGAGGTGACACAGAGACCAGACCCCCATAAGCAATTAACTCCATCCAATTTATGGGGATTTCAGGGAAAAGTAAAACAGAAGAACAGTTTGGATCAGGAAAAAAGATTTACATCTTTTAAATGGTCAGATTTTGCATTATGTTAAACTGTCTTTTGGCTAGAAAACAATTCCTGGTTTCCAAATTCTCTTCTACTATAGAAAGCCCCAGGCCAAAGAAAAACTTCCAGCATCTCTCTGTTTTCATATGAGGAAAACTAAGTTTGAAATCCCAAGCAATCTGAGAAAATGGGAGTGATGACACAACACGCTGTTACTGTGCATATGACCTTTGTGAAGAGGGAATGGGAAGTAATCCCTTTCTCTCTTGCAAAGGAATGAACCCGATGGCAGATACGCTGGGCAGTGAAACCCAGAGCACTTCTGCAAGGAACCACCAACACCAGGGCACACAACAGATCTGCCACAAAAGCATAATATACAAAAATGAATGGTTAATCCACTTACCCCTTTTTAAACCCTTCGCCAAGCAAGAGCACAACCACGAGCAGGCACAACCCCGAAGAAAGTCATGTCTACCCTTCCAATGTGCCAGAGCAGACCTGCTCCCTCCCGGCCCAGGGCAGTGGGACATGTCACTGGTGTCCCCGGGAGAGCAAAGCAGGCCAAAGCAACTGCAGAAACGAGGAGGAAAAGGTCAGGATGGCAATTTTTGTATGATATATATAATATTAAAAAAAAAGTTTAATAGATGTTTAATGGGTTGGAGGACATGAGTAGACCTTCATGAAGGAACAATTACAAAGGCAGACCATCCAAAATTGTGCTGAAGGACTGCTCTTGTCCATGGAGAAAAGTGTCTGTGTCCTCAGAGGCCTTTGTCAGGCAAATAAGATCATCTGTCAGCAGCTGCACACAAAACCTCCGTTGCTGGAGGATAAAATCTGATTGCACCTACATCTGAGAAGATGTTATCTACTCACTAGCTATTGGCACATAACTGCTTGGTAAAAACAGTTTAACCTAAAATCTCATTCTCTTTGAAAAAACAAAGAAAGATGTAGGTCTATGGTACCAACTACAGTCCAGATTTCTCTCTCTGCCAATGTGTATAAAAATAGAAAGTATTTCATTAAATGATAACCTGTTGGCAATAAGAAGGCAGAATACCTTACATGCTTTTCAGTGAGACAAATTCTAAACTTTATATATATGTATATATATATATATATATATATGAGAAAAAGCCATATCCAAATAACACTCAGAAGTCACAGACCATTGAAATTACATCCTAAGATTTTAGACTGAACAATCCCCCAGCACTTAGTGAATTTTTTTTTTTATTGCAATATACGGACCAGTTTCAAATCACTATGTCATTTAATAAGATTCACTGTTTTATTGCCCCAGGAAGTCACTGCTTAGTAGCTTGATATTTCACTAACACGACACTCTTACAACATACTGAAGCACTTCTTAAAAAAAAAAAAAAAAATAAATTCACCTAGCATTTATGCAGCTCAAGCAGCACCCTGCAACAACCACGTGAATCTCTCTGCTTCTCTGTCAATATATTCACAAGATTCTCCCACAAGATGATAATACTCAATCTGCACTTATTTTCCAGATCATCAACTGGACTTCTGCACGCCTCACAACCTGGTCTTTGGCATTCTCAGCAAGAGCAGCATTAGGTCCAATGATCATTATCTCCATGACTTCAATTTTCCTCTCAGCCTCATGCAATCTTAAACCAATGCTTTCCAACTTCTTATCCACTGCAGCATGAATAGCATCTCGCTTTTCTATAATGTCTGCCAACCACTTAGCAAGCCCAGCACTGCTTGATAAGCCAAACCCATGCCTCCTGACGGCACGAAGCTGAAAGCAGTCAAGCCTGACCCACCCAGCTAGAAGGAAGTTTGAAAGTGAAATATCAGGTCCTCAGTGTGTCCAGTTTGACTCATTTTTTTCCCCAGTAGCTATTATTACTGAAAACAAGCAGGAACTAACATCCCCTTCCCAGGATCACACCCACCAGCTCCCAGAAGTTTTCCACCTCTGCAATACATCAAGTGACCTTAAAGGTCCACACAGGTTTATCGCAGCTGAGCCAGATAAATAAGCTTTTTCTTTCTAAATATTGGACTGTACACCCCAGGTATTATATCCCAATTCCAGAGGTAATATGGCAAGGCAAACTGAGGGAGACAACTGTATAATTTGCCATTCAGAGCTACAAGGGATGAGAGAAGCTCCTGATGCTGTCAGCCTGCTTCCCAGTGTGTGCTCAGCTGCCGACAGCCCCAACGCTGTGGTCCTCTCCTTGCCACTCCAGCTGTATTAATTCAAGATACATAGACCAGCTCTCATACAGCCAAGTTTCTTCCTCTCTCATGGTGAGTTAGGAAAAAAGCTACCTAGGTATAAAAATTACATGCCATCTCCCTCACAGTAATAAGCTCATTGATTTCCCTTTTACAGACCCACTCTGATCCCCCATGTTAGGGTTCAGGAGCAGCGTAGTTCCCACCACACCTCCCCATGGATTACCCTCACTCCCAACAACAATCTCTTCTTACTGATTTAAAGCTACCCTGCTTTTTGTCAGGGATCTGTGAGGACTCAGTTGTGGGCTAAGGAAAGAAATTCTGCAAAATAAAGGTGCTTTGGTTAGGGAGGGCAGGGCAGAAGAAGGAGGGAGGCTACAGAAGGCATTATCTCTCTTAAAACCTCAAAATATAATGGATTAAAATCTATTTCTTCCATCACCTGAAGAATACAAACAGCACCAAACCACACATGCTCTACAAAACTAACACCTGAAGGACTCAAACAGAATATCTGATGCATCATCCCCTAGTCAGCTCTGCATCGCAGCCTCTTTCACTAGGCAACAAAATAAGGTAGAATAGGAAACAAATGGGTGGTGGAGGACCAGGAAAGGTTAGGAACGCAGCTAACTGTAATTTTTCCTTCTTGCTTCCCCACTCAGCCACCAGCACCTCCAAATATGCTCTTGTTCTTCTCCATGTACCTCATACATGCAGAGGCTCGTGTTTGAAAGTGAGAACTCGGAGAGCTGAGGAGAAAGGAACAGGGGAGGATGGTGGTGGTCCTTGAGAGCCACTTCTGGAGATGGGAACAATGACTGCAATGAGTGGAGGACATGAGGATGAAGTGACTTCAGGCTGCCATAAAACACTGCTTCACACAGCACGCAGTCCCAGTGGGCAAGTCCCTGTCACAAGAAAGCAGAATCAAACAGCTTGATTTTTTCTTTTTCTTTCTTTAAGAGCTACATAATTGTTCTGACTAATAATAATGGACCTGTTACTGCTCCCACTATCCTCAAAGGGAGCAAAATCAGGTTTGGCATTTGTAATTATGAATGCTAAAACAGAAGTTATCGAGTGTCGCGTTAAGAGAATTGAGGGCATGATCCTGGGCAGTGCTGAGTGCTCCGAGTCTCACTCAGCGTAACCGTTAAGCACGTTTTTTGGGTTTGTTTTTTTTTTTAATATACCTAAATTCATTCTGCCCATGTCTAAAAGATGTACTCAAGTCACATGGCTGGACCACAGCAGAGAAGAGAGGTCCACTGGGGGCAAGGAGAAAGTCTTCCGCCACATAGAGCTCATCTCAAACTGGCTGAGAACATCAGGCGAGGGGGAGGCTTCGCTGGCCACAGCTGGAGGCAGCAGATGACCTAACATCGGTCCCACCCCGTGCCCACCTCGGTATTTGCTCTGCAGTCAGGTGGGCATGTGACAGAGAAGGAAATCAGGGTCAGACAGAACCGATTAGGCTCCAAGAGTCCAATCATGAATCGTACCCTTAAGGATTCCAAAGCATTTGTTGTGAGAGCTAGTGGATGTCTCATCCTATTTACATAATATATGACCTAATTTTGTGTTCACTGAGTAATTATAGCCGATTGAATGCAAAAATGACTCAAAATACTCTCAGCACTAATAATTAATGTTTTAATTGTGTTTTTTCGTGGGGTTGTTTTTTTCCTCTCACATGTAACATTTAAATATTTTGAGCAACATATCAAAAAGAAAAAAAAAGGAAAAAGGAAAAAGGAAAAAGGAAAAAGGAAAAAGAAAAAAGAAAAAAGAAAAAAGAAAAAAGAAAAAAGAAAAAAGAAAAAAGAAAAAAGAAAAAAGAAAAAAGAAAAAAGAAAAAAGAAAAAAGAAAAAAGAAAAAAGAAAAAAGAAAAAAGAAAAAAGAAAAAAGAAAAAAGAAAAAAGAAAAAAGAAAAAAGAAAAAAGAAAAAAGAAAAAAGAAAAAAGAAAAAAGAAAAAAGAAAAAAGAAAAAAGAAAAAAGAAAAAAGAAAAAAGAAAAAAGAAAAAAGAAAAAAGAAAAAAGAAAAAAGAAAAAAGAAAAAAGAAAACGCACTGCTCCTTCTGGAGCCAGCTCTGAAGGGACGAGTGCTTGCTCAACATGGTGGCCTCCTCTTTCTCCACAGAAACAGGAATTGTGTATTTCACACTTCCACTACCAGAATTAATAATTCCAGCTCATTTTGTGAACTGGAACCTCTGTCAGTTCACTCACCCAACTCCATCCCTCCAGGACAGGGCCTTGTCAAGCTGTGGAGCATCATCCACTTGCCTCGGGCAGAGCTGAGACACAACTGTGTTGAAAGGAATTTGAGCACAGCTGCTCAAGGATTGCTCTCCTAGCATAAGACAAAGCATCTCTGTGAGTAGCATCGAACTATTCATCAGTATTTGTAAGATACACACTTATTAAGGAGGTTCTCGTTAAGTATTTCCATTCCACACGGGGCTACATCGCCAAACTCTCCATGGGTGATTCAATCCTGACCATTTCTCATGGCAGAAGAGGAATAGCTTTGTAATATTGTATTTCAGCTAATCAAAAGACTTCATAAAGGAAAGAACATTTAATCAAGCCAGTTTAAAACCTTTCCAAAACTGGTTCATGCTTCAGAGATAGTGATAGATTAAAAAGAAAAAGAAAAAAAGAATAAAAAATTAGCAAAAGGACTAATAACGGTAGGACTGCTCACATACCTTAAATTGAAAGGGCTTATGTGTTCTTAACATATCAGGAACAAACCCTTTAAGGTACCACTACCGTAGTGCAACAGAGAAGTATCAGTCTTCCTGCAGCGTATCTAACAGAAATACTCTCCATATTTTCTTCCCTAGGAGTGACTCAGATAACGATAGCAAGTAGCAAATTAAATCATACCAGTGCTATCTGAAAGCTGCAGTCCTTTATAATTAGGGGGTTTTGTTTGTTTAGGGGAAAAAAAAAACACATTACATTTATAAAAAGCTTATCTCAGGGATAAGGGCCCATTGTTTTTAGATTTTTTTTTAATAATGTCATATTTAAAAAAAAAAACAAACAAAACAAGACAAAAACAAACTCTAAAAGGTCTTCTAAGCAGAAGTTTATCATAAATAAAACAAAGCATTAGTCTCTAAAACACCTTCCTGCAGAGCTGATGAGTGCTCAAAACATAAGCAACATGTTAATCCCACCCAAAGCTATTCACTATTTGTTTTCACCTTAAACCAAACGACTGGAAGAAATTAACTATTATTTCAGGAATTACAGTTTTACTTAAATTATAATCTCCTCCTCCCAATTCTTCTGCTGAATAGATAATTGCACAATTATATGGACGTAAATGAGTAATCATACACCAAAAAAGCAAGAAGTGGTACAAAGGTCTTTTAGCTTTTGAGATCCATAAAAATGATTATGCCCAGCATTTCCCTCTCAAGATATTTCTACTGTGCTCATCACCTTGATATCCAAGTTTAACAAAAGAAAAGCAAAAACTTGTTCACATGCACCATATTTAATCTTCAAATGCTTGACAAGCATCAGTCCCAATATTCAGAACTCCCTTGTGACTTCCCTGAAGGAACAACTGAAGCATTCAGGTTAAGAGGCTGCACAGAGCAGGACTTAGTGCCTAGAGCCGGGCTTGGGCAGACCTCAGAGTCAAGAAGCCTGAAGGAAGAAGCCCACGTGTACAGCAGCTCCCTAAATCCAGAGGTACCTAGGCTCACCCAGGTACCTAGGCTCACTGCCACTTTCCCTGTACCATTGAGCCCGATGCTTCCCTCCACATCTCTCCAACTCCCTCCTGCTCACACCCCTGGATTAAAAAAAACAATTGAAAAATTGTGCCCTCCTACCTGGGCATGTTCTCCAGCCCTGCAAGAGGTTCCAGGCTCCCAGTCCCAAGTGGTCAGAGACCAACAGGATTTCACATTCATATGCAGCTCTGTTGGTTTCACTGCTTTTTTTTTTTTTTTTACTTTCTTGTTTAAATTATTATTATTTATATATTTTTATTATTTTTTTAAATAATCACCTTGTCCCATGTTAAACTCTTCTATGCACTCTGTATTTAATTCAGATTTTGGGGTTCCATTCAGGGCTCCAAACACTTAGAAATATGATGCTGCAGCAGACAAATCTTTTATTAAATTGAATCCTGAGTGACCTCTGACATCAGAACCATGGTGACTCATCAAGCAGTTATCAGTGAACATCTTTGGGCAACACTCAATATAATCATGGGAAAAAAACGATGAGAAACAACCTCAGGATTTCAGTTTTGTGGAGTGCACGTTACCCACGCATGGCAGAGTGATGACTGTGTGATCACTTAGTGCCTTTTGCTTGAATATGGGAACACCAGTGGTTAGAGAAGACTACCTCACAGGTAAGGTTGCCATGGACAGAGAGCCCATGTCAGCAGTGACATCTGGATCTCCTTCTGCCATCAGTTGCCAAGGTATGAGGCATGTCCCCCTGACCTGGGGGCCTGGGAGACTGCAATGCAGAAGAAAGATCAACACTGCCTATAAATACCCTTTAATGCATCATTCTATTGCTTCTAAATCCTCAGATTAGATTTGGTTTCATTTCGAAATGGAAATTAGATCTTCATCAACCTTGAATGCTCATTCTCTGTCTACCAGTTATATATATTACCTATTCATTCTCGCCAGGCTTTAGCGAGGCTTGCTTGAATACCTCTTGGAAATGAACAGCACTTCATAATTACTAGTCTTGATTAATAAACACAGCCTCAACCAATATCTAATCTGACTTCTAACTACAGAGACCTGAAATAATCTTACATTTTGTAAAAGTTCAGAACATGGAGGGGGGGAGAATCTGGAAAAATTACTCTAAGGACTTGCTGTATTATTTTTATTTACTATCTAGTATCATTCAACTTCTTAATCAGCCATTTGTTGTAGAGGTTTTATTAATTCTAACAGCAAACACACAACCCAACTCCATATCTTCATGTGTTTTAGCCACTAATTAACTACTATTGAACACATAACATCTGACTGGAGCTTGAACACATTTTTTTCTCAATAGAACAGCTATGAAGCATCCCAACCTCTTGCATTTACAAGGTCCACAAACATTTCTAGGAAAGGAATACATGTGATATTATATGAATCATTCTACCCACAAGTTAATCTATGAAGGACCATTCAGAAGAGAGCAGTTAATAAGTAAAGAGGAATTTCTGATCTCCAACAGTGGTTTGACAGCTGTGCATTCCCCTGCCTCCTTCTGCCCAGACCAGGATTCTCCATGCAGGAGGATAAAGAAGAGCAGGGGAGAGGAAGGAGAAGAAAAAATAAAGCTTTTTTTGTCTTCAACTGATTTTGTAGTTTCTGCTTAGTATTTTAATGAAATATTTACTGTTCTTGTGCTTCATGCTTTAATTATTCATTACTGAAATCAGTTTAAAGAGCTCCTATACTCTGAAATGCAGTTCTAAAAATGATACTTTGGAGCTCCCCATTTATTGTAGTTTAGTGACTTTCATCTCAAGCCTGCTCTGCTTGCAAGTCATGAAGCCCTCTTCCTCGTCACGAGGACTTGACAAACTCAGCCTAGACACCAACGTGGAAGATGAGCTTTTCATCATCCTGATGCCACTTCAACCAACACAGTTTTGGCTCATTCTGCCCCAGCGTGATGGTGAAAGGCCATCACTCCAGTTGACCATGTGGAGAGAACACGCTCAGGTAGTGTGGAAGGGCTTTGCTGTCAGCTAGGGTCAACCGTGCAAGCAAAAGAGATGATCAACATCCAAACAACATTAAGGGCAAAAGATAGAAAAAGGGGACAAAAAAGTTGGATTCAAGGCAGCCAGCAACACAGCTAGGAGCAGGACCTGTGGATAGGCTCCCCACCCACAGCCATCCCTCTCCTTCAGGCTTACCTTCTCCACGCACTCCCTGTATGTAAGGTCTGCAGCACCTGAACTACCTGAGATGAGGCTGCTGGGTGTGTTGCAGATAAAGCCTCATTCCCTTCCACATACAGAAGAGAACAGCAAAATACAGCAACAGTAACTGGAAATTTAAAGTTCACCTTACGTGTTTTCACAGCAAGAAGTATCCATGGACAACAAAATTGTTGCATTGGCAGGGCCTAACAATAAAATTCTTCCCTAAAACTTCTCAGTTTGTCCTTGCAAGGAAAACAAGGGCTCTCATCACCCCACGAACACAGAGCAGCTTTCAAAAGCAAAGTCTCAATGAAGGCTGCAGTTTCTGACAAACCACCACGGTCAGGCAAGCCCGAGGGTCCCTATCATCTGCCAACACATCTCAAAACACGTTCCTCAGTCTTCCCTAGAAGCGCAGCTCATGGTGGTGATGACTGCAAGTCCTGGATACCAGTGCCATGCAGGCGCAGAACAGGGAGATGATTTCAAACAGCTCGCAGTCCAACTTCATATCACTGCTGAAGAGAGAGGGGAATAGAAACAAGCAGGTTACACTGGTCAATATGACAGCTATTTGTCACCAACCTAACTGTTGTCAGGTTTAGGGCATTTCATTTTTTTCACTTCTTCAGCATCACGGTGAAGGAGATGATTAATAAAGATACTGCAGTATCTGTGCAGATACGGAGAGAAGTCTCCGTAGGAGAGAAAACAAGATGTTTATTGGACTATTTCGGAAAGGAGCAATGGAAGTTGACAGCACAAGCTCAAGGAGGGCTCTTGTTAGAAAGATGACTGCCAAGATGAGAACTGTCCACAAAAATGGAGATGAGCGAGTTGTGCCCCACATAAGGGAAGAGAGGGGCCGAGAGGGTCAGTGCTGTATGTTCAGGCGGTGCAGATCACCCAGGCCAAGGAAGGAACGTGTTTGTGTTCTCCTGGAGAAGCACACCTGATGGCTTCCTGCAGGAAGCAAATGGGCAGGATCTCAGAGGGGACTGAGCAACCTCTCAGGTTGTCTGCAGGCTCCTTTCTGTTCCGCTTTGTTAAGTAAACTTGGATCTATTAGCAGTTAGATGTGGAGCTGATGGAGGCCAAACCAGGCACCCTCCTCCCCTCTACAGGGAGATAAAAGCAATAAAAGGCCTTGAAAAGTTACTTATGGAGAGCGTTGAGGAGGACTCTAACAGGGATTCCATACAAAGCCCAGTATTTGTCTCTGTGAACTCCTGCCTCCTAGAAGGAGGAAGGAGACAGTGGGAGAGGAGGGTGTGGTTACAAAAGAAAGAGCGAAAGGTAAAAAAAAAATATATATATATATATTCCCAGTCCTCTCAAAAGGCATTGTTTAGTTCAACTAGTATTTTCACCTGCTCTCTAAATACCTAAATAATCATTTACCAAAAAACTACGCTGCTATTATTTCTTGAACATTAGATACAATGTAAAATTGGACCCTGAGAGTAATTACGAGGTTCATGATAATGCTACTATTATTTCTGGTGCTCAGTTTCCGTAAATAGTGTCTAATGCATCTCAGAAGCTCACTATTAATCACCCAAAAAAAAAAAAAAAAAAGTCTCTCTACCTAATTCATAAACTGTGAATACTAAATACTTTCAGAGTGGGTTTTGTTTGTTGTGGTGCTGGGGTTTTTTTTTAACAACTCAAATTTTCCAAAACATCTTGAGGGCTCCTAAGGAATAGCATGAAACAAATACTTTGCATTTTTAAAATTAAAATTCTGAAAGAGGCTCTAAAGCTAACACCAAACATTTATGCAACTTGAATTTTAACCATCTTAACATCCTTAATCTTCATCATGTTTAGTACATTACATTTCTTTGACAACTAATCAATCAAAGGCATCGTACCTTCTGTAGAGCTGCCAATTAAGTGTCATTTTGCCCTCTCTCAACAATGATTTATTTTCTACAGAAACTTCCTTGTTTATTTTATACATGTATATTTTTTATATTTATAAAAATATAGTGGAACAGAGAGGGAAATAAGAAAAGCAAAGCAGTCAACACAATATTGCATTACTCAGGATTGTCAAGAAGAAATCCATGGCTTCCATGGATCCACAGCCTCTAAGTCAACAAATCACTGAGGACATCCAAATGACTGTGTGTCCAACGAGGGAAAGCAAAAAATTGTCTCTAAAAGGGCTAAGCAGCTCTGGAAAGAGGCCATCAAAGACTCAACAGCAGTAATAAGCTCTTCTGAATGAACAGAGAGGAGCAGTTAATAGTTCTGGCAGAGGAAAACCAGGAGACAATTTTGAAATACAATCTCCTAGTTATGCTCAGTGAGGATAGCACGACTAGAAATAAACCCATGGAGCACATAACTGTTTGTCCATGACCTGACATAAATGTCATAAAAGATAAAGGAAGAGTGGAAAGAGATCAACATTAAAAACTAACAAAAGCAACAGCATAAAACTACTCACGGAAATGCCAGTTCCAAAAATCACAGCAAATCTCCCCCAAACAGGAAAATGAACATCAAGGGATGCCCACCAAGAGCCCGTGTCTCCAGGGGAATTCTGCCTAGCAGAAAGGTAGATCCTTCTGTCAAGTTCTGCCTTTCTCAAAAGCACAGGGGTTTTCAAAACAAGATGGATTTCCTGAATGGGAACAACAGCACAGACTAATTCCATTATTTTCAATGGAGCTGAATTTGAAAGGTGTATTCATGTGTAATGGTACCTTCTGGGGAAAAGGCAGCAAGGAATCAATTTTACAAACCATGGTTATTGAGTCCATTAAAAAAAAAAAAAAACAACAACAACAAAAACAATCAAACCTTTCACAACAATTCAAAGACCCCTGGCCTAAAGCATCTGATAGCCACAAGAGCAGACCATCCTCGCTGGAGCACATCTGGCACCTCACTGCCACAGCGTCCCATCCCTGGATGCCCTCAGATGCCAACAGCTCCTGCCTACAAGGTGACAGTTATTCCTGGAAGGACATTTTTCCCTAGCCAAGTTCAGGGCAAGGGATTCAGTCTCAGGACCTACTCTTGCTAAGTGACCTGAGTTAATGGTGCAGGGTCATCATCACTACAGGGGCCTTGGGAAAGGGCAGGGAAGGGGGAGA
Organism: Antrostomus carolinensis; assembly: GCF_000700745.2. Taxonomy (NCBI): domain Eukaryota; kingdom Metazoa; phylum Chordata; class Aves; order Caprimulgiformes; family Caprimulgidae; genus Antrostomus; species Antrostomus carolinensis. The sequence goes on along the minus strand of NW_010336391.1, from coordinate 33,783 downwards.
AGAAAAGGCTGAAATAATGCCTGGAAGCAAGTCATGCCAACACTGACTGATAACTAATATAAAGATATATCCAGCCTACAAGCCTACGCCTCAGTGTAAAAGCCAAAGCAGCCCACACCATGGCAGCACTGCTTTCAATCATCTTTCAGAAGAACCCAAGTATTTCAAATTTGAGACTCTGAACGACTTACTGAGAGGAGGAGAGGGCACAGGGAAGGAAAGCTTCCACCTGGGGTAAAGCTTACCCTTAAACTCGTTAGCAGAAATCTGCTCTGACAGATAACAAAACTCCAAATTCAAGAAGCATGGTTAGGGAGAGCATCTAAGCACACAGCAACCTCTCAGCTCTTACTTTTTTTTTTTCTTTTAAAGGCAATTCATAAATTTTACCAAAACTTCCAGGTTACCTTGGCAGTAGCCCCGCCAAGCTGTTAAGCAGTGCTGTTAGATTTGGGTGGGTTACAGAGTGACCTTTTCACATCACATTACTGGCCATAATTTGCTGAACTAACATTTCCTCCTGCTGCTTTTGAATATATCAAATGACTTCTGAGCTACCGCTTAAGTCTTAAAAGCTTGTTACAATCCACCCTAGAGTCGGCTTCAATTTAGTGTGCTGGGCAAAGAAATCCTACAACACCCTGTGAGCCTTCGAGATTAGAAGTTCTGCCTAAATTTTGCATTCTACAGCACTAGCACTGAGAAAATAAAATTAAGTGCCCCAAGGTCCTAGTAGGTCCTAAAAGGACCACAGGTACCTCCCATCCCATTTCTAAAAGTTACACCAAATACCTCTTCTTCAGAAATTCTTGTAGCCCTGTTTCACCTCTATATGAGGCTTGAATAAAACAATTACACTCTTACACTGCACAATTTAAGACACAAAACTTTGCCCAAAAACTAGAAAGTACGTACTTCCTCTGCAGGAATGTATCTGAGTCCAGATTGAAATATTTTCCTTGGTTCCTGCTCCTATCATGTTTCAAAGGTTCTTGCAAACATCACAAAGAAACAACAATTCTCCCACCCCAAAAGTCAATCCAACAAGATACTGTAGCTGGGCAACTGTGCCTTGGTTAGTCAGGCCTGGAAGGAACCGTTATCAGCCGTCTCTGCAAGGATCAGTGAGTAACATCCTAGAGCTGGACATCAACAAGGGGAAGGAAGACAAAGAGAAACTATCAGATTTGAATCTTCTAATAAGGAAACAAACAAATATTTATAAACTCATACTTACCCCCCACATACAATCTCTTTTTTACGTAGCTCAAGAAGCACCTTACAGAAGCAGATTTGCTACCTATTAAAAGATGTAAGACAACATTGCTCTGACTTCTGAGCTCCTGGACCTCTGTGCTGGCAGGTGACACGTGCCCACAGTTAGTCCTCCTTCCTCTTATTCTTACGAATCTTGTTTACTCCAGTCCTGTGCACCTCCAGACAAAAATGGCCCTTCAGCTACCGCACAGCGTATTTGTCCTTGCTTCTGCAATAAGCACTCACATCAATGAGTGTTTAAAACAGTGCAAAATTCAAAAGAAACTCCCCTAGGTGGTCTATGCATACAAATAAGTATATATTTTGCTTTTTTTCATAAAAAGACACCCTGTAGGTTTCAAGCTTCTCTCACTGCAAGGAATATTCTCAGGCAACAATGCTGATTTGGTGTAAGCTGATCCGTATCGCTGGATCCTGCCTTTGCTTTTGGCAGTTCCCTTTCAAGGTGACTAAATTAAAATGAAAGTACAGTTGCAGGCAACCCAACAAGAGGGAAAGGCTGTTTTGCAAAATCTAAAAGGCTAAATAAGATGAAGCAGACCTTCAAGCTAAAGAATTAGCTCATAAAAAAACCCACACCAACAACAACATCCGTGCTGCTCCAAGAATGTCACTGGTAATATTGGAACTGGGAAGATTACACGAGCCAGGAGAAACCAACATCAAATCTCCTGAATCAGATTCATTCCAAACATGTCACATTTAATGGTCAAGGGTAGGGGTAGAGTTTAAGAAGCCGCTTCCCAGACTCGGTGACTATAAGGACAGCACCGCAAACAAACCTGATTTATATGAACACAACTGGTTCAGGTCACGTCAAGCACTACAACAGGCCAGCCCAAGACACATGGCTTACCACTGACCCCAGCACTTCTAAAAACAGTATGCATGGTGCATATAAACAGGCAAATGCAAAACATATCTACATTTGTTGTAAGCATATGAGTCTGAGATTGCTAAGAAAAAATAAACGCTGTCTGCATTTGTGTGAAACTGAGACGGCAGCAGGAAGTGCTCTCAACACTGTGCCTGATATGGCACCAATATACCAATCACTGAATAATGTTCAACAGTCCTGTTAAAATGCAACAGCAAACAGCAAATTTCCTAATCTAACACAACTCCAAAGATTATCTGACCCATCCTTCCTTCACAGCAAAACAAGGGCTGGTCAACATGGGGCACTATACACACCCTAGCTCATGCCCTGTATGAACACTGGCCACAAGTAATGTGTGGATGCACGCTGTTCTAGAGATGTTAAAGCACATTTTCAGGTTTTTCATATGGTAAATCACCTCAGCTAGAGGCATTCTTCACATACATAAGACTGTCCTTGACACTCTAGCTCACCGCACATGAGCCTTTCAGTTTGTCGAAAAAATGCATCCTTAAAATGACGTGGAAAGTGAAAGACTCAAGGTAGCCTTGGCAAGGTGCTGCTAGATCTTCAGAGCACTCCAATCCCAGCAGGGGAGCTGGAAAGCAAAATCCCCAGGTATGGTACCACCTCCTCCTGCCAAAACAGACTCCTTGTGTTGAATAGGCTGCCCAGAGAGGGTGTGGAGTCTCCAACTCTGGAGATGTTCAAACCCCACCTGGACACTTTCCTGTGCAACCTGCTGTAGGGAACCTGCTTTGGCAGGGGGGTTGGGCTGGCTGATCTCCTGAGGTCCCTTCCAACCCCACCATTCTGTGATTCTGTGCCTCAGCAGCTCGATCCCCTCTGCAGCCCAGTCTTCACACATGCAAGTTGTCCTCCTCACCTGCAAGATCTCTTTCAGCTTTGAAGAAGCCAGAGAGTAGAACCACATGCAGGACCACATCCACAGCCCAGAAGTAGGTAAATCGGGCCACGCGACCAGAACATTAGTTAGAGAGCTGAGCACCGACAAAGGCAAAGGAGGAACTATCTGGGTCATGGTATGCTAACAAAGCACAGCAAAGCTTCAGAGCCAGCAGCAGGACCACAGGGAGAGGCCCATGGAGGTACGTTGCCTGCTCTGCAACGAACACGCCTTACAGACTCAAGGCCAGACTGCTGCAAACTAAAATAGGTGCTGCATAAAAGGCACAGCCAGCTCTGCATATTCAAGACCAGAGCGGAGATAAATGATGAGATTCTCTGTGCTACACACAAAAGCCAAAAATCACCAGTGCATTTATAGTTCAATATTCTCCTAATCCCATCTTTATTTCTAGTGCATAAATAAAGCTCATTACAAATTATTTTCTTCAGAAACCTACTAGAAACCCAAAATAATTCATGAATGTGCTGTTTGCATTTATACATCCTTGACACCCACAGTAAACATCAAAACAAGGAATTCAGTCAGTCACATTGGTTGTAATACATCATTTCTCTTTTCCCTGTGGATTCTGTCACAGCTACACCCAGCAAACTCCTTCAGCAGCATCTTTTCTGTTATCAGGTACACACACACACACACACACACACAGGCACACATGTCCACTTCATGAGGACTCTTCTCAGTCCACCTTGCTTTCCCGCATGAGCAAAGGCATTTTCTGATGACACACATACATGTATCGAACATTTTTTCTGTACAAAATAAATAAATAGAGCAAATGTTTTATTTCTTAGTCTTGACCAAACACAAAGCTACCTGCTTTCTTTGTTCCAGTACCGCCCGGTGCCTCCTCTCCACACCGTTTGCCCACCAGCCACAGTAAATCGTGCAGCCCCGAGGCGTGTGCGTGCACCGGGGATGGCAGCGGAGCTGCTGCAGCCTGTCCTGCATGGTGAGACCCGACCCTGAGTATCTGCCAGCCCAGGCAGGGCAGGTACAGGGTGCTACCGTCCCACCCATCTGCTGGGTGACTCTCTCCCTGCACCCAGAGGGCAAGTTGATATAGCAGGACTTGCTCTGCTTTCAGCATTTCCTTCCTGTGTCCAGTTCTGGAGCCCCCAACACAAGAAAGACATTGACCTGTTAGAATGAGTCCAGAGGAGGCCACGAGGTTGATGCGAGGGCTGGAGCAGCTCTGCTGTGAGGACAGGCTGAGAGACTTGGGGCTGTTCAGCCTGGAGAAGAGAAGGCTCCAGGGAGATCTTATAGAGGCCCTCCAGTACCTGAAGGGGCTCCAGGAAAGCTGGGGAGAGACTGTGGACAAGGACGGGGAGTGACAGAACAAGGGGTGATGGCTTGAAACTGGAAGAGGAAAGATTGAGGTGAGATCTGAAGAAGAAATTCTTTGGTGTGAGGGTGGTGAGACAGTGTCCCAGGTTGGCCAGAGAAGCTGTGGCTGCTCCTCTCTGAAAGTGTTGAAGGCCAGGTTGGATGAGTCTTTGAGCAACCTGGTCTAGTGGAAGGTGTCCCTGCTGCTGGCAGGGGGGGTGGGACTGGATGAGCTTTAAGGTCCCTTCCAACCCAAACCAGTCTGGGATTCTATGATTCTGTAACTGCATAGAGACTTTAATAAATAGTTAGAGTTAGAATTCCCCCATTGTTTGTTTTGTTGGCTTTTTTAGTTATTATTATTAGAAGAGCATGCACACACACAGCAGGAACACAGACCAAGCACAGAGAGAAGCACAGTCAGACATGTGCGGTGGCTGCACACCTTGCACAGAAATACCAATGGAAGGTGGCCAGGTGTCTGCTTGGTACACGGGCCGTTGCAGGGAAGTATGTTAACCAGCCTTGGCATCTCTACTACCGTCTGCTGACAACCAGGCATAACGGATGTGTATAACCTCTGAAGCGTTTTTAGTCACAGTATATCTTTAGCACAGAACACAATGCAAGTATTAAGCAGCAAAGCTGTGGCAGGTGACAGCTGATCAGACAAGGGAGATGCTGAGGAAAGGAAGGGATGAGGAGGAGGAAGGGATGAGGAGGAGGAAGGGATGAGGAGGAGGAAGGGATGAGGAGGAGGAAGGGATGTGCAGCAGCGCCAGAGAAGCCCCATGCACCTTCCTCCCCTTGGGGCTGCACCAGAGGGAGAGGTGGTGGTTGCCCCTGCCGACACCAGGGCCGACGGGGACTGCTTCCAGTATGGCTGTGTTCTGCCCCTTCAATGACTCTGCCCCTCTGCTCCACTCTGGTCAGACCCCACCTGCAGTGCTGTGTCCAGCTCTGGGGTCCTCGGCACACGAAAGGCATGGACCTGTTGGATTGGGTCTAGAGAAGGCCACAGAAATTATCAGAGGGATGGAACACCTCCCCTATGAAGACAGGCTGAGAGAGTTGGGGTTGTTCAGCCTGGAGAAGAGAAGGCTCTGGGGAGACCTTATTGCACCTTTCAATTCTTAAAGGTGGCTTATAAAAAATACGGGGACAGACTTTATAGCAGGGCCTGCAACAACGAGACAGGGGGAAATGGTTTTAAACTAAAAGAAGGGAGATTTAGACTAGATATAAGGAAGAAATGTTTTACACTGAGGATGGTGAAACACTGGCCCAGGTTGCCCAGAGAGGTGGTAGAAGCCCCATCCCTGGAAACATTCCAGGTCAGGTTGGATGGGGCTCTGAGCAACCTGATCTAGTGGAAGATGTCCCTGCTCACTGCAGGGGGTTGGACTAAAGGGCCCTGAAAGGTCCTTTCCCACCCAAACCAGTCTGGGATTCCATGAAGATTACCAACATAACAGGAACTCTCATGAACCTGCTCTGCACTGAATTAGACATACACAGTCCTCGTGATTGCACACACAAAGTGAAATTAAGCACCACCAATTTCCTTCAAAAGAAAATGTGCACGTCAACCTTACTCCATCAACCAGTAGGATTTTCGTGCTCAGTTCTTGAATGCTAGTTATTTTATGCAAAATTCAATGTTTGGATTAAGTAGTATGGCAATTTATGGAAGGAAAAAAAAAAAAGAAAGAAAAAACAGAGAATTTTACATTTAACACATTTGGAAATACAATTAAGCAAATACAACTTCACAAATAAGTAGTCCCTCTGCCCCCAAAATTAAAAAATAAAAACTAGAGTGCAAATTTAGGAAACCCAGAATGAAGCTTGGCAATCTGCCGCTAATGGAAAAGAACGGATACGGCTTATGAAATAACCCCACCATTTCTGTGCATAATCATTATTTCCAGTTTGGCCTCCCTAAATTAAATCGGTTTTAACCTTCCCTGCTAAACTGGCACAATGTTGACTTCAGCTTTTCAGTGTCCATTTGTTCTACCACATGACATCACGAGATGCCTGCCAATAACACAGAGATGCCTAAAAGCCTTGAAATTCTTGGCTTTGGGACTCCAGGTTTTCTGAGAACTGTTAATTTACTTTGGCTTAAATCCTAGATTTTGGCTCCACTTGAAAAAAGTATTTCTCACACAGTAATTAAACTTGTAGTGGACAACACTGAAGCAATAGGAGACGAGCTCCAAGAAGAGTTATGTTGTCTAGTCACGTCTTTCCGAGGTTTCTCTTCTTGCAGTCACACGAAGAAAGCAGTGAAGGAGCTGTGCACCAGTGGTGCAGTTTAAGTTCTAATTAGACAATTAAAGAAGAAGAAATGGCATTTGTTAGACAAAACTTATATATGTGATTACAAAATTGGAGAAAGCCTAGCTGTCAATTAAAAACCAGCTTAAATTCAGTCCAAGCCATTCAACTTTAGCAGCAGAGAAATTACCTTTTCCAAAGCAACACTTCACGGGGCCTTGGTGGCATCTTTATAGTGGTGCAAAGCAGAAGCCTCACCTCTCCCACCCACGCGGGGACTGTCCTTCAAAATACAATAAAATCAGGGGACTGCACAAAAATAGTGTCTTGACCCTCAACACCATCAGGGGTACAGAGATACATCCTTCCCCAGAGCTTACCGGGAATTTGGCAGTATTTCCCTGCACTGCTCAGGGAGCAGGAGAACAGAAATGGCACAAGATTGCAAGTTCAAATACATTACAAAATAGTCTGCAAAAATAGCTGGGCCTTGTAAGAAATATACTTCTCCATGGAAACCACCAGACGCCCTGAATTCTGGCAGACTAGAGAAAACAGGTTTGTATTATTAAAGGAAACGTCTATGGATTTGGGCTTTTCTAATTCTAACCTTCAGAAAGAGAGTAGCGATTACTGGTGTCCAGAACTGGTCAGCTGAACTTCCTACATCCTCCCCTCTTCTGCCTCTCCTCATTCAATGATAGCACCATTCCCAGGGGAAAAACAGATGGGCAGGGGGGTGTACTTTGCAGGTCTCTGCAGTGCTTTTAATTACAGATACAAAATGGAAAGAAGCACGTAAAATCAGACACCCTGGGGTTTTAAAACACCTGTCCATACAAATAAGACACCTCCACATATTTAGGTGTGGAATGAGGCAAAGCAAGGCTCCTGTAATACGTTAACTAATGTGACATATATATTTCAACATCTGTGTATTCCAAACCTCTCGCACTCGAGCAAGTGCAAGATAAACCATTACTATTCTCTCCCTCACCCAAAACAGTTTCCACTTTGGATGCCAGGTGGGGAACTAGAGATTAATTAACTCCCAACTGGCATTGATGGGATAATTATACTCGCCTGTCTCTGGATTTCACTATTTCCAGCTGAACTGCCACACCAGAAAGCAAATCCCAACCATGAACCTCCACTTCCCAGCTGCAGCCCAACAAGGCGCTGACCTCTTACCTGTGGAGGCTGGGATACACAATTCAAAAGAAGTTAACAGAATATTTTTAAAGAAATAAAAGTGCTGCAGCCTCAAAACATGAAAGGGATGGGCTACAAAGGAGCACTCATATAGAGAGCAATTATATTTTAGATATCTAATGGTTCTGCCTCAGGAAGCAAGAGCTGGCTAGCATCAAACTGTATAAAAGAAAGGATTATGGGCTCATGAAAAAAAAAAAGAATGCTATTTTGATTTAAAACCCAGCAAAGCATAGTGCAGATTTGTTATTTTAACTCACAGTGCTTAATTTCTATAACAAGCCAGAATGACATTAAGGATGAAAAATACTCAAAATACTTATGGTACAAGAAATTAAAAGTAACCTCACTTTTCATCAATGGCTGTTGACCAAACAGGCCATTCTTGTTCCTCAAAACCACCTTGCGCTTGCACAATACATCTCAGCTACACTAGATTTCAGCATAGCAGGAAAAAAAAAACAACCAAACAAAAAAAGTGTAAATTCATTTCTGAGAACCTGCTAATCCACAGCATTTCCCAGTTTATGGCAACTCCCAACCAAAGGAGTCCAAACCCTCCTCGCGACTTCCCCACCAGCAGCAAAAGCAGCTCCCACCCACATTTCCGTGACTCCACCAGTGCCACGGACGTGGGTGCCACAGGTACTGCAGTCAAGTTGTTAAAATAAATTCTCAGTGTTTAATCCCCAGTCCTAGCACTCACCATCAGGGGTGAAATACAGAGTTTGCACAAACAGAAAAAGATTTAGTTCTTCTTCCATTCAAGAAATTAAATGATAATCCCCAATTATTCAGAATACTTTTGTTGTTTAGTATCTCAATGTGCCGTTTTACTTTCTAGTAGGGGTTTTGGTGGTTTTATTGTGGTTTTTTGGGTTTTTTGAAGTGACTTGTGTCCAAGAGGATTTAGAAATAATGCAAAACTGTCTGTTGCTCCCTATTTTAAAGAAGGGGTGTGTTCAATGTGTCTAGTTCAAAAGAAGCAACATGCAATATGATCAACTAAAAATATATAAATGTTATTCTCTGCATTAGTCCATTAAAAAGTAAAAACAAAACAAAAAAAATCCCAAAACAGTTCTGAGAAGCAGACATGGAAGTGGTCTCTGCAGCATCTGCACCATCATCACAGCAACATGTGACATGGGTCATAAGAAACATGGACACCAGGGGAACCTGGCAGCGTGGAAACATTCACCTCTTTAAAGACTGTAGCAGTTAATGGTTACAGTGGTTAGCAATAAAAAACAAAATTATATTTTTTTAATTGCTGGCATTTATTTTTTTTTTTAATCTAAATGAGTCATTGTCTACACGATTTCCTAAGGCTTCCAACCCCTGATAATATTCCTGAGAGGCAAAAGGGGTTTTGATGTCAGAGTGGGTTTATGCTTGCTTAGATAAACTAAGTCTAAAGGATAAGACAGACAGCTTTCTTCCCCTGTCCTCACCTCCCATTCACATAAATGCTTTTTTCTTCTCTTTCAGCTGCAGTTCCTTAGCCACAGGACAGAGATGTGTGCCCTCCCGCTCAGAGACATGCCAAAGACTGGCCTTTTCAAGCTTTTTAACACCAAAAATTCCAACATCAAACCAGAAGTCTTCAGGTACTCACACTTGGCCAGAGTTACCAAAGCAGAGACTTTCTACGAGATGTCTCTTCAACCACCTGATGCAACCGCAAACCAAAGTCTAGTCTTACTCCCAGAGACAACCACCCCAGCTTCTCCACTGCTGGGTGGAGAGCAGTCTGCCTCTTGCCAAGAACCAAGCCCTGATCAGGTGTGTGTTTTGGAGGCTCTGTTTCTTGTTTCACTTGAAGTCATTCTGGTCAATGGAGACCTGAGCAGACACGCAAAGCCTGCTAGCAAAGGGCATGCTTGTCCCATACAACAGCAAGGCCGTGGAGAGATACTTGCCCTGGGTTCAAGGCTATACAAGGGTAGTTGGATAGCCAGCCTAGCTTGGCTGTCTCCATCGTGGGCTGTACGTAGCCCAGATCACAGAATCACAGCATGGTGAGGGTTGGAAGGGACCTCAGGAGATCAGCCAGTCCAACCCCCCTGCCAAAGCAGATTCACTAAGAGCAGGTTGCACGGGAAAGTGTCCAGGTGGGTTTGAACATCTCCAGAGAAGGAGACTCCACACCCTCTCTGGGCGAAGCTC
>NW_010336391.1:14480-23568 GCF_000700745.2 Antrostomus carolinensis | reverse complement strand
TATAGACATTGATCAGATCCCCTCTCAGGCTGCTCTTCTCCAGGCTGAACAGCCCCAGCTCTCTCAGCCTCTCCTCGTAAGGCAGATGCTCCCACCCCTCATCATCTTTGTGGCCTCCATTGGACTCTCCCCCGTCCCTCTTGAACTGGGGAGCCCAGAACTGGACGCAACACTCCAGATATAACAAATGGACTTTCTTTGATATTTATTACATGTGTTCAACGAAGATCTGAGGAGAACTGGCACCCCAGCTATCTCCCAGCTGGGGGCTCAATTTAAGCAGTTTTGGTTATTTAAACACTGGCTAGTTGTAAAGCCCAGCAGATCGGCCATGCCCCCTCGGGTCTGCAGCCCCAGGACCAGGGAAACGGGCATGAGCTGCAAACAAAGCTCTGGGCCAGCAGAGCCCACCAGGGCCTCAGGTAGCACCTGCAAGCTTAGCTTTTGTCAGCAGGCCCCATGGTTGAACGTAAGGTGGCTCTGAGCATAACAAAATCGATGATCCCTGCCTTGCAGCACACAGGCGTGAGGGGGTGTGATAAATGCCAACTGCCAAAGACTTCACCGCTCAACAAGTTGGTGACATTATCTCAACGGGTTATCCAGCTTCTTCACCTAAAGGAGCAAGCTCTACACTGCAAAATTTTGCCCAGCTTTTCAACACCAGATCAGGAAAAAACAACACAAAACAAAACACAAAAGCAAAACATTTCTTATTATGATCATGTGAAGGACAAGCAGATCTTACTGCACATAATTAAACTACTGGGGTTTTTTTATTTTGCAAAAGAATGCTGTACTAGAGCTGACTTGCAAATGGGGCTAAGATGAAACATAGGAACATTATTTTTTTTCTTGATCAATCACTCTCAATGGTGTTTGAAACTTTACATTTTTGTTAGGTAAGCTCTAGATAAATACATTGGTAGATAAATAAATACACTGGTAATGGTTAACAAGCCACCTTTCGACAAGATTGATAATCCATTTATACAAGTTCCTCTGTGCATCAAAAAAACCCCCAGTCTCATAACTTGCACATGTTATTCTTCAGGAAGAAGAAAGATTACCTCCTGTCACACCCCATCTATCCCAACCCACTCCATTTACCCCCAAAATGCCATCTTCATCTGTCCACTCACAGGCTTTCCACAAAAATCCCATCTCCTCCACGCTTAATAAAAGCCATATAGAAAAACTCATGAAAAAGATTTCTGTGAAAAAAACCTCAGGAATGGTGCCAACGACAGAAGAAAAAATGTTCTGGTGAGAGATGCAATACAAAACGTTATTTACTTTCTGTTACGAAATGATAGCTATATTTCCATAGCTGACATCTCTTTCCAACAATCTCTGTGGCCATCACTTTCTCTTTCTTATAAACCTTCCTGAAAACCCAGTCTCTGAAACTTCACATTAAATTATCCAAAGGGATGAAGCCAGTGAACATCAAATTACATTAAAAAATAAAATGAAATTTGACCTATCTGAAAACCAAGTAATCCAAGAGCCATTCAAATAACTCCACTCCCTTCTCCCTTCATCTCTCCCATTCCTTATCCCATATCCCAGATCCACAGCTCAGAGCCTGCTGGAGCAGGAACCTGCCCAGGGCACCATGACACTGCTGGTCCTCGAGGGCTTCTGGGCACCATCACAGCTCACGCGACACGTCACCACAGCTTTTCATGGATGTGTATATTTTGGGGGTGCAGGCCACACTGTTTTGACTAATTCAGGCTGGATCGGGAGAACTGAGCATCTCAGTAAGATCTGGGTGTCTCAATCTAGCCCCTTTCAGAATGCCCCTATTAAAAAAAGAAAACAAAAAAACCCCCACAAAACACCACCACCAAAACTACTTCTGAAAATTATATTTTAAATTAACATCCTGTTTTTATTTCTTCCTGAATTCATTTAAAAAAAAAAAGTATAAAGATTTTTATGACTCTTGATTTTTATGAGCTTTTCAGAAGGGGGAAAAAAACCTACTGACTCTAGAAAAATAAAAATTGTATACAAAAAAGAGATGTCAAAAGCATTGACTAGTTAAAAAAAACTAGCTAATTTCTTTAAATCATAGTAAGCTTAGATTTTGGGTGAAACCACAGCAGGTACATAATTTAATGCAAAAATGTAGTTCTCTTGATGTCTTTAAAACAATCAGATAAAGGAGACAGGAGAAGAAGAAAGAAAATTCACTGGTTTAAACTGATGGAGTATGTTTCTGAACAGCTTCCCATTAATATAAAAAACAATACTTAAAGATGGCATTTGAAGAAAAAAGGGCTGATGGAGGACAAGCGTATGACAGTGTTTGCAGCACACCAGAGCATCATGGAACAAAACAAAGTAAGATGTTTGCTTCTGAACCGTTTGCTACCAACCTTTCAGAAGGCTGGAAGAGGGAAGATCACTTTGCACTGTTTTGTGTGTAAAGGCACCTCCAAATGCTTAATTATAAAGTTTAATCCTGAGCAAGAAACTCAAAGAAGATGCAATTAAGTCACTGCATGGTTCCAGCTTGGACTGACAAAACAAAACCAACCCCGGACAGAGGGAAGGAACTTCACCGCCGTTAACACGGAGTGAATCTGTGGTACAGCAAGCAGCTTCTCTGTTGACTTGTGTTTTTACCACCATCAAGTTCAAGTTTTTCTTGTTTGTGTTTCTGAAAGGTTCCAGGAGGGCAGAAGATAACAGAAACACAGCCTACCTCTCCACATGGCTCTCCCAGGCATTGTACCAGCCAAATGAAGATTTTTTTAGCATCTGAACACTTCATACAAACTTACTCCACCCTTTCAAGCATCTCTACAGTTTCAAACAATGAAAAAATGCCAGGGAAGTACAAAGATCCACACCAACACGTGTGCCACAGGCAGTGGGCACCTCTGCCCGTGCTCTGGGATGGTCTCAATCTGGCTGAGCCATGCAGCCTTGGAGCAGATGCCAGGATGAGCTCCATGAAAAAGCTCCACGAAAGCTTGTCCAGAACCCACTCCCCTCCCACAGGAGGGGAATTTAAGCTGGGACGACACACACTTGATGGACTCACTTGCAGACAAACCACCTTTTTGGCTTTTACAACTCAGGAAGCTTTACCAAGTCATCTAAAGGCAACAACATCTTGGATTTTTTTATACTTTTTAAAGCTCCATTTTTATAGGCTCACAGCATACGACAGTATCACAGCTCAAAATCTGTTGTGTCAGGCATATGAAAAGCTTGCCAGAATAGGTACACCGCTTCATCACCTGCCCATCCACACAAACAAACACCATCCAGTTTGCTTCATGCTGGGGGGAAGAGGGGATGCTCTTCAGAAACACATTTCAATAGTCACCAATATTCAGTTTTGTGAGCATTTAGCCAGAGAGCTGGTAACTCGCCTTTCGCTGACCTGTATTTGCAAACTTGCTCTGTGAACAATTTTTTCCTCATTTTAATTTAATTTAATTGAGAAGCAGGTGCCTGCTGCCATCCTGCAGGGCACATTTATATACTCATGCTGACGTTACAGAGGTTCCCTACCATTATTGTTGCATGAGCTAAACCTAGCAGGGCTGGAGCTGGGCAGGGCTTGCCAGCCGTGCTGGGGAGCCGTCATCTCACCCCAGTCTCTGCCGTGGAGCAAAAAATGGGTGCAGCCTCATGTGCTGCTGAAGGACCCAAAGCTGAGCATTTGGGTTCCAATCCCATCAGAGGGATGGATGGACAGACAGTCTTCTCCTTGCCCAGGAGGATGGGTGGCAGCTCCCAGTGGCAGGGGTTTCCCCAGGGTAATTCACGCTGCTACAGCTGCTGGGGTTTGGTTCAGCTGCAGTAACCGGTTTTCTTCATGACCATTTCCCTTACAGGAATAATTCAAAGCATTAGCTGATCATATGTGATTTGCATATTTCCAATGCACCAAATTAAAACTACAGTGGCCAAAATAAAACCTCACTGGGGATGACACACAATCCGTATCAAGGAGAGCAGAACAGGACAGGGAGGAGCAGAGTGGAAAAGGATCAAAAATGGAAAGCTGGAGCAGCTCGGTTACCTGGGAGATACACCCCTCTCCAGGTGATACGATCTACTATTTTCCCCGGCTAATACGATGTCAGATCCCAAAACCGCGTGAAGGTTGCTCAGTTAAAGGGTCTGCTTCTGCAGATCAAGAGATCTCAGTGTCTACTGAACTCGGCATGAGCCATATTCGCATGCACAGCTCATTGATAAAAATAATGCCTGGCTTCTCAGCCAGTGCCTTTCATCTGTCGGTCCGGACACACGGCGGGACCGGGGAGGATGGCATCATTAGCTCCATTTTACAAACTGCAAAGCTAAGACAGTGAGCTAACATGACTTGTCCAAAATTCATCCTTGCAGAGGCAAGGAGAGACAACCTAACAGGCCAGAGCTCTTTTTCACCATTTTATACTCCAGGCTACACCCCTCCATGTCCAGAACAAGGCACAGTTCACTAAATGGATACACTGACCATTTCTTAGCCAATTTTTAGTAGATTTAAAACCCTATGAAGTCAAAGCAGGTATTTCCCTGAAGCCACATAACTGCATTCTTTTTTTTTTTTTCTCTTTTTCTTTTTTTTTCTGTTTTAGAAGTATTAAAGTCAAGAATATTCATCACCATTCTGTCCACTCCTTGGGAGGGTGGGTAGGTGTTCAGCACCAAAGGTATAATCAAGCGCTCAGATAGGCTTAGGAGTTTTAAATCCAGACATCTGCAATAAAAGCAATCACAGTCAACAAACTACTAAGAAGAGCAGTAATGGGATTATCTGTCAACACAAACAAAAGGATAAATACAAGCAAAACCATCAGTCCCTGAAACCTAATTCTCATGTATTTAATCTGAGACTATGGCAGGGAGATTAAAGAACCTGTGCATCAAATAAAAAGTTACTGATTGTAAAATTCTTGCTTTAAACAACGTATTTGTTTATGGTTTAAGCTAACCAGCGTATGGCGGCAGCTAATTTAACCACAGACACCAAGGGAACTGCACCATCCCCACTGAGCAGCCGACCAAGGGGTACGAGTCAGGCACTCACGCTGAAGCTCCTGTTCACCCTCTTCCAGAGGGAAACGTCTCTCCCTTCACCCATTCAAGCAGCAGGGAAGCCACCACTAAATCTCCACGTAGCTGAAGCCAAACACACACTTGCATTCAAGTCCCCCTTTCATTTTGCCAGCTCTGTCTGTGCAAACAAGGCCAAAGCTGAAACACTCTCCCTTTAGAGCCTCAGGACTGGGAAAAACCATCAGAGCCCTGGAACCGCGACCTGCAACAACCTCCGCTGTGCTAGAGGAGTGCTAAAGCAAAGAGCGACCGATCCTTGAACTGGCCCCGCTGCCTGACGCTCTCCTCAAGCCCACAGTTTAAAGCACAGCATTGTCTTTGTCTCTTAAATGTGGTTACTGCTGGACGCGGTGTTTGGCAGAAAACGTGCCCCCGGGTGTTTGCACGTGCTGGTAGGTGAGCAGGGGCAGGTGCACACGCGTGAACAAGCGTGCACAGGCGTGTGCACAGGCACTGCCCTCGCAGGCGGCAGCGGAGCGCAGGGAGGGAAGGCAGGCAGGCATGTTTTTATTCCTCCCACTCTGTCACAGCAATCCTTGCCAGCTGCCCTCTTACCTTTCATATGTTCAGCACAGCTGCCAAGGCTCCATCCAGATGAAATGTCTGAAGCATGACACAGAGGCATCTACCCCACTTCCCTTTCAATCTAATTACCGGATTCACCTGAGCACTCGTAGGAGGGAAGAGAAGGGGCCCAGGAGCGTGAAGAGGCTGTGGCAGCTCCCTCTTAATTTAATGGGACCCAACTTCTGATCCAATTAAACCCAGCATTCGGAGACCAGCAGAGCTATTTTCACCACTGCCGACCCTACTGACCCGGAAGGGTGATCCCAAGAGCCCAGAGCACCCTGCTCACTTCTTAGGGCTGGTGCCCTCGTACACTGCCATCAATGAAGAGATCCTCATTTAGGAATTTACTCATAGGGGTCTACTTTAGGAGATCCTCATTTACTTAATAAGATGGGATCAGGCCCGTTTTTTGCACAAAAAGCCTCAGTGAAGCCTACAAAAGCAGCAGTGCAGCCACTGGAAAGCTGCCTTGGATAGGGATACCTGTCCATGTCTCCTATAAACCCCTGCTGTGCCCCAGAGTAACAGACACCCTAAATGTTGCCTCCCCATGCCAGGATTTTGGATCCACCCCATCCTTTTAGGAAACTGTTCTGTCCCCTCTTTTTACACAAATGCCTGAAGTCCACTCTCATCCCTCCCCATGTGACACACGCAGCTACAAGCTCCCAAAGGAGAGTAAAATAGACCAGAAGGCTCCATATGCATTTTTCATCTTTTTACGCAACCGTGCCCCTCCGAACATGACTGAGGAGATTTTCTGCAAACAGTTCAGCTATCCACCTAATGCTTACTTAATGGAAGTGTTTTCAGAAAAACACTACAAGAATTTTCAAATAGAAACAATTAGCATTTGCAGTAATTTGCATCTACTTTTCCCCATTTCTAAAGCAGCATGCTCTGCTTTAATATTAACCCCTGCTTGTTCATCAAAGCCCAGTGCAGGGGAGTTAGCCACACAACTCCCATTAGAGACCACAGGAGCAATTAAATTCAACGTTGAAAAGATTACATGGTAATACTTGAAACTTAGGGGGACTACTCTTTGTTTTTAAGCGTCCTGCGTGTCAGCGAAATGAGAGGCTTCCATCATGCCACAGCTTTTTTTCACCAGCATTCTTTTATTTCCTAATCCGTTCTCCTGTACATCCACAAACCTTGGCAAGGGACTAGTGATGGGATTTACAAGTGCAGTACTCACTAAATTGCTCCCCCCATCACCTAAGGTGCCCTGAATGCACAATGGGCTGCAACCAGAACAGCCAAGCTCCTTCAGAGGTTGGAAGGATCCCATTACCCAGGGAGGGGAAGGGGATGGAAAGGTTTCATTAGCCTGAAATTTTGATGCAGGCTCATTTTGAAAGCCAGGTATCTCATGAACATTTACATCTCGGAAATCACAGTAAACACCTTTACACTGGGAAGCCTGGGTTTTTCAAAACACGAAACAGTGGGTCCCACCTTCAAGATTTTGCAAAATACCAGAATATGAATATCACGCTCGCTACGTGGATTGTATCTCTGAAGACACATTGTGTCTTGTGCTCACAAGATAGTTTGTGGCCCAAGCAAGTTGGCCCCTGGAGTAAGCACCATTTCTTATGTCTACATCATGTAGAAGCAGGTGAGCAGATGAGGATGAGAGGAAGCACACAGTAATTCCCATGAAACAAGCCTGTGTTTGCAAAGGTGCCCAAGAGAGTTACGGCTCAATCAACATGAGATGAGCATACTCTATGAGGCAAAGAAGAAAGGGAGCAGCTTCTTATTAAAACACCGCATCTTTTTTGCTGTCTAGCACAGAGCTCCACGAGACAGAGGTGGTTTTTTTTCTCCCCTTTTCTAAAACCCTGAAGAATTCCATGAAAAAAAGTCCAAGTTGAAAGACTCTACATCTGACGGCATCTAAGCAGAGACCACTTGTGCAATGCGGTGCTGTCCCCTGTGTACACGCACTGCTATTCAGTCTTTAAGAGATCACATGCTTCTTTTCCTGCAGGACTCCTGCCTCCTTCAGCTCGCTGGTTTGATGGGAAGCAGCAAGTGATGCAAAACAAACGGGAAAAGTCTTGTCAGCCTCTGCCTGACTTGGTACCAAGTTCTGTCGGCAGTGTCAGCAGGGCACGTTTGGATTTATGCTCACGCTACTGAAATACCCGAGTTTTGCAAACAAGATGGCTGGCATGCAGTGTGTAGACAGAAATAAAAGGAGGATCTGGGTTGTTCAGATGATGCTCTGGATTATTCATGATGAGCTCAGTGGCTAGGTACAAACACCTAGCCATTTACTGAATGCTACCCAAACAGAAGGGACACACGTAATCAACAAAATATAGGGTTGTTTAAAATGTTACAATATAAACTGTACAACTGAAGGATTTCTGAGACATCCTCTTTGCAAAACATGTTCTTTTAATGTAGGTGTTGAAGGGCTTTTTGGGTAAGAAGGCTTTTGTTTGGTTTTTAAGGATAAAGAACTCCAGATAGCACTACATTACTGAATTACTGCAGCATGTCTGGCATCAGTAAGATGCATAACAGACTGAATAACAAAGGTGCCATGTCAACACCTCCTGAACAAGGTAAATGCAACAGGTCCAAGCTAGTGACAAATGAATTCTAGGGTAAGGGCTGTTGACAACACACCAAAAGACCCTCCTTCCCTTCTGCTCCCAAAGATCATTTCAAAGCCTGCAGGCAAGTAAGAACTCCAGCAAGCTCAAATGATGCAACAGTGCATAAGGGAAAAGATCTATTTTATCATCATCCAAGCAGCTAACCACAGGAACTTAGTAACATATCCATATATGCACCCCTGCTGCAGAGGAGCCTGCAGAGCACCAACACTTCTTGCATATTTTGACTTGACTATTTCTTCCACGTAAAAATAAATACAGTTAAAGATAAACCTCAGGAAGAGGTAAAACTAAATATCCCACCTGGCTTTGCAAACACCTTTCTTTGCCTACCCCTTGGTCTAAGTCTCGTCCCGTACGGTTATGACAACAGCAGGAAGATGAGGGTGCTAACTGTGTTTCTGTTTTCCACAGGCACAAAGCTCAGAAAAAAGGCACCCTCTGAAAGCCGTACCATGCTTTCCTTTTTTTCCTATGACCTCAATTAAAGATCTGCTCACCCTGCCTACATACAAAATTCAGTAGTCTGTAGGACTTTGAAATACGTTATAACCTGGTGTGGAACAGCCACTGGATCATTAATACTCTACTTCAATGTAAATGTTTAAAAACTATGCAAGAATTGAAAATTAGATCCGCCTCCGCCAGTTTGGCTTGTACACCGTACAAAGTCGCATTTTAAATGCTTCAAACTGCCACCAGCAACTACGTACGGCACAGCACAGCGCTTAACTTGCTAACAGCATCGGGGAGGGTGATGCAGCAGCAATGAAATAGCAGAAAGCCTCTGC
>NW_010336391.1:11529-14461 GCF_000700745.2 Antrostomus carolinensis | reverse complement strand
CCCACAAGTCTGCCAGACCCAGGGAGGGCTCTAGAATGAAATTCAGAGGGGAAGGATTTTTGTAAGAACAGAAAATTACTACATCCCACAAAAGCTTCCTTTGGAAACTAGCTTCTAACCTTTAAATGCAGCTGCTTATGCTTGCTTTTTTCTGCCTGGTGCAAGGCTGATGGCACCTCTCACACTAAGAGCTGACACATTCTCAACTGCAGAAAACACAAAGGAAGCAGAGATCTTGTCCATCACCTGGAGATAAAACACAAGTCATGCCAAGCTTTCCTCCTTAAACTGGCTCACTGCAGCATGTAAGCACATGCTTAAAGTGCTTGTTAAATAAATCACAAAATACTTATATCCAGAATGATTTTCCTGACTCCAAAGTTTTGGGAACAGGAAGATCACATGCAGCTAAAGCACTTCCAAAAATATTTTTCAAATAACAATTTATCCTTATGATATTCCTTTAACTTATTTACTAAATTCTTTACTACTTTTTTTTTTTTGCAAATGAGAAGCTATAAAAGAAAGGCTAAGGAATAGTTTTCTGGGAACCCAATCACCTGCAGCAAGGTGTTCAGACTGTTCAAGCACCTCCAAAACTCTAAGAAGGAAGGGGTCGGGGGGGGGAAGTGTACCTGAACTGGGTTAAATTTCAGGAGTTCCTATTACATGTATCCGTGGGAGTGCCTAAAGACTAAACAGTAACAAGACCCCACAGTGTAGTGTAATATGCAAAAAGCAGTTTGCAGTCCTTGTCAAAACAGCACAGAGTCTAAACAGACATAAGGAGAGAAAAAGGTGTTTAGCAAATGAAAACAGCACCTTCAGTGAGCTGGCCAGAAACGACTATCTATTCATATGATTTTCTTGATGGGCATAGCTGGGAAGGTAAAGAATGAGGAAAGAAAATGAAGAAAATGAGGTACAAGGCATAGGAAAAGAAGAAAAGATCTGGAGTGAAGATGGAGAGAAGAGCAAGGGGGACAGCCAGTGATCCCAGTGTCCTCCTCCCCATCACCACTCCTGGCTGCCCCAGAACAAAGCAGCACCCACTTTTTGCCTGCATCCCAGAACGCCCCCTTTTTTTTATCCTTCTAAATCCATGTGGACCACGAATTCCCAAAGCACCCAGAGTGCCCTCGGTACTTCACTAACGGTTGAGACGAGGACGCTGTCAGAGCCCACACGTCCGTGGCTTGCGGTCTCCCATTTGGGAAGCTGTCCGCCCCCAGAGCAACAGTCTTCCAAGGATCCGTGGGCTGGATGCTTGTGATGGATTAACTGTGTAAATGATGAATTCAAACCTAATTTCCTTCTTCCTCAGGAAGGTAACTGCAAGCCTAAGAATATTTGGAGTTTAGTTGGGACACCCCTATTTCTTTCTGGAGGTGGGGGACAGGGTACCCTCCTGCCTCAGCCTTGTTTTTAGGATCTGAACTAGGAGAGCCACGCCAGCCGATATCTGTGCTAATTTCATAAGGAGCGACTGGAAGGAAAAAACAGTGCATTTTTTAAAGGTCAAAGCCTGTGCAATCATACATGTTGCATGGGTGAAAGTCACTTCTGTGACAGAGGGAACAAAAGAGTGACAAGAAGGTAGAACAGTGGCAGTGATAAAGGTAAAAAGGAAAATTGCTACTTTCTGATTTGCATGTTTTTGGGAAGGTGGTTTCAAAAGCAACTTTTATATTTTCAAAGATTAATACCTAATTTTCTTTTTTAATACACTTTGTTTAGAAAAATCTCCTGAAAGCATATTCTAGATGTCAAATACTGTATCGGCAACAATGGAAAATGAAGGCTTAGGCAAAAATATATACTGAAAACATCACCTTTTTCGACTGGTTGAAGTAATTTACTCTAGTAACACCGTCATGCTGAGAAAATGATCTTTTGTCTATAACTGCTACATAGCTATTAAGCATTTTAGCATATAAGTATGATATTTTCCTTCTTTAGTGTGTAGCTTTGCTTAGGCAGAAACAAGGTGTGGGGGAAAAAAATAAAATCAGCATTTAAGCTTGGATAGGAAGTTCAAAGAACAAACATACAGTCAACAACAAGACAGTGTTTACACGGCAGAGAGAGAGAGAATTTAAAAAGCAATTAAGCAGAAGGACGAATTGCTGCCCCATTACAAAATCAATGATAACACTGCATCTACGGCATGGACCTTGAGTCACTCACTAAATAAAAAGTGACACGTAGTAAACAGAACAAGAATCCCATACCTGGGGATGCTGATGAAGTAAAAGGTACCAAAGCATGGATCTCTTCATTTGCAATTTGTCCTTATCAAGCAGAACAACTCTGTGTTTGTTTTTCCCTTAAAAAAATAATTTTAAAGAACCTTGAAAAATCTGAACAAACAGAATGTGGATGCCCACAGCCATGCCCAGCAGCCAGAGCAGGGGAGGAAGAATGAGCAAGAGACACATCCTTCCCTTTACTATTCTGAGGTGCAAAGACTTCTCCATCATGACAGATTTTTTTAAAAAGCTATCACACATTCATAACACTAATTGATTTTCATAGAGAAGAGAGCAGATGAGGTCTCTTTGGGAACTGCTTGCTACATTTCTGCTTGAAAGAAGATCACTGCTGGTGTGCCTCAGCTCCTTCATAAAAAATTTAATTAACAATATCTCCAAGAACGAACTCACATTTAGGTCTCCAGCTATCATGTGACTACCAGCACTCCGATGCACCACGGCAAATTAAACCTGAGCAAACGATACCTGTCGCACATCGAACAGCCGGCATGTTATCGTCTGGGCAGGTCCTCGGGAAGGAGCAGGGATGTGACGGGAAGCGGGAGCGCACACAAAGGGACTGCGAGATGCCTGCATCCAACCTGGCAGTGACAACTTGTTTTCCTAGCTGCCACTTTTGATGGCTACACATTTCTATCCATGATCCGGTGGCAATGCCA